>NW_026926648.1:0-282370 GCF_032062105.1 Saccostrea cuccullata | reverse complement strand
GATGTTGCAGGAAAAAACTACCATTGCTCTATCAATTATTAAGAAGACTCAATGAGATGAAAGAAAATAAACTAGAAATTGAGAAACATATTAACAAGAGTAATTCCGGTCCTATAGCTTCAAATTTATAAATACAAATTAAATGTGTGTGAAGTAAGGATAAGAACAAAGTTCTTAATCATATAAACGAATGAAAATATGATAGCACAAAATAAAAAAGAGAGAGAGTTCAGAATGACATATACATGAAGATAATGAACAGTGATATTTTTCAAAAGTCAATTAAATTAAGGATATGGATATAACGAACAGTATTCAATACCACGGTCCTTAAACAATACAAAATAGGAGCAGAGCAAATACAGACCTCCAAAACATCAGCGGTGGGATCAGGTGCCATGGAGGAGTGACGGCCGTATGTGCTTATACCAGCATGAAGAGGATTAAGTAAGATGTTAATAATTTCCGAGCATGCTCTTACGTATCGAATCAACTGAGATACATAAATTCCTATGCTGGTGGTGAAGGTATTTTGCAGCATAAGTAAGGGACGTTGAAAAGTTTAAGTCATCACGTATATCATAACGCTTGGTAGTTAGATTACCATTAACACCTTTTCCATGTAAAATATCCGAGTATGAAACAGATGTGTTCTTATCTCAAGCTCACCAGGATATATCGTATCGACATAGGAATGGAAATGACCATTGTTAATTGACAATACGTCGTCGATATATCTAATTGTTGAGTTGCAGGCCACAGCAAATGTTTTTCTTGAAACAATGAAGCAAGAATATCAGCAGTCTCGTTTAAAGTCTTCATTTCGTAAGTTCTGTGGTCGATACAATGACCTTGTCAGCAAATACAATTTATCATTGAGTCAAATGCTGACTGACGTTTTTCATACCAATTGTTAGTCCATAATTTACACACTGAATTGACGACGGATTTTTCCGTTATTTCCTGATCATGACAACGAGCACAAGGCGGGTGCGACCGGTCGGCAGGGGATGCTCACTCCTCCATGGCACCTGATCCCACCTCTGATGTTTCGGAGGTCCGTGTTTGCTCTGCTCTGATTGTTTAATGGACTTTGAGATTGAATACTGTTAGTTATTTCCATATCCTTCTTTCATGTATAAGATTTTGCATAAATTCTTCTTCATATGTATACAAAAATATTTTAGGTCTGCTAAAAACGGAGCGCGATTGGTACATGTATCCATATAAATTCTAATAGATTGTTGGAAGACCTGGTCTCCAAAAACCACATACAACTGTACATATTGTCAATCAGAAACTCAAGCATCTTTTTAATGTTAACTTCAGAGTACTTGTGCTTGCAATCAGAATCTGTTTTAACAAAATAGTTTTGCAAATGACCAGGTAAGTTATTATACGAGTTCCAAATTTATTTAAAAGGCAGCTTTAAATGATATCAAAAAGCCTGGACTTTTTTAATCGTGGGGAATGGTTGTGTATAAAGTTGAAAAGTCTTTTTAGGATTGCTGTTGATTTTGGAAAAAATCTTGTGATTTCAAATTGTCCGAATTTTTTTTTTTTTTTGTAATTTTTGAGTATCCAAATCTGATTTACAACACTTATTGAATATATTGTTGCTCAGTACTCGTGATTTTTTTCCTTCACTATGAGCATAAGATGGATTACCACTTGTAAAATTAAATCCAAATTCTTCTAAAATACATTTTTTTAAACGAGCCTTACAAACGAAGGCAATGTTGTTTCCTGCTTTGTTAGCAAGGACCAGTGCATACTGATCATGTAATCTACCCATTCTTTTTTCACTTCTGAGTTATTGAATACAGAAGGGTAGATGGTTTTTTATGGTCGAAACAATGACCTTGTCAGCAAATACAATTAATCATTCAGTCTGACTAACTTTTTTTTACTTTTTGTTCGTCCATTATTTATACACTGAATTGAGGACGGATTTTCCCGTTATTTCCCAATCATGATAAGGAGCACACGGAGGTTGTGACCTGTCAGTAGGGGATGCTCACTCCTCTATGGCACCTGATCCCACCTCTGATAATTTGGAGGTTTGCGTTTGCTCTGCTTCTATTTTGTATTGTTTCATGGACTTTGATATTGAATATGGTTCGTTATCTTCATATCCTTCATTTGTCTCTTTATAGCTGTGCGTTTATTATTTGTGCTATATTGTATTATGTAATTTATGTTTATGACTGTATTAGTCATGAGCCAGGCCATGAATTTTTCGGTATCGGTACCATCTCGGGTGAATAATTTTCATAGTTAGTTTTTGAAGGACATACATCTCTACCTTCAGAAAATGTATGATAGCATTCAAATGATTGTGGCTTTAATGGTGTATCAACTATTTATATACACCAAACCAACTTGTTCGTTGTCTCAGCTGTGTCTTTGAAAGAAGAAGGATGGTTTTTCAATACGCATTCTTATTTCGGATGGCATTTTCTTGAAAATTCTTTTGAATACAGACCATTTTATTACCCTGTTCAGATATTATTCAAAATTGGCTCTGTAATGAGCCATCTAAATTATATAGAAATATAATTCTACCATTGATTTAAAAAAGTGGAATACGCAATTTTGAAATTTTGATCAAAGGAAAGAAATTACTACTGTGACAATTTTGACACCAAAAACATATTGCATGGTCATTTTATTTAAAGAATTTTTTATCACATATTAGCATTTCAAAAATTATTTCAGTAACAAATATATATAAATTGATTTCATAGTAAAACTTTATCCCTTTCCTAAAAATGAAAATTGAAGGAAAATTACCTTGATTTACCCTGTGCGTATATTCTTTATTTACTTGACAAAGATATTGGGAATATGTCAGATCTCAAGTAGACCCTTTACCTTAAATGTTTATTTATTTAATCTCATGCTAAACCATGGTGATAATGAACAGTTATATGTTCATCTAAGTTAAACGTGTAATATATTATATATTTTTGACATCAAAATAAAGCAACACATGTTCACAATCATTTATGTGCTTTGTGGTCAGTGGGCTGTGTTTCTCGACCTGCAATGTCCTGATGCCCCTTCCCTCCACTAGTCCGGATGGAGGGAACCCGTACATTCTTAAGGGAGATCCCTCTAGGAGAGCACTCTCTACACAAAGCGCTGACTGGTCTTAAACCATGTTGATTGAGGGCTTTTCTACCTATAACGCATATAAAGACTGTGCACCGGCGGACTCTGCGGAGGAAACCGTCATTGTTCAACAGAAAAGATGGCGGACACAGCAAGCACCGTGGAATGCTTTGAGCAAGGAAGGCACATATACCACATCTTGGTCATCCGCTGCATCTGTCTTCATCTCCAGACGTCCTGACATCTGTCTTGCCACTGGATCTAGATGGTTGCAGGCGAGAGAGTGAGGTCAGCGACGCGTAACCCTTCTTAATTTTGATCAAACCCATCGCGCAAGTCAATGAACATCTTCCATCACACTCTGTGATAACTTTTTTTTTCTCAAGCTCTCAGGGATATATTTATTGACATAGAAATGGAAATTACCATTGTTAAATGACATTACATCGTCGATATATCTAAATATCGAGTTGAAGGCCACAGCTAGTGTTTTCGTCTTTTCATGCACAGATTTTGCACAAAAGCAAAGAAGAGTAACTCTAACATTATACAAAACTTGTAAACGAACTAAAATTTATGAATGTTGGTTGTATTTGGTCTAAACTAAGCCTATGCAAGAAAATCTTTACGCTTACTCATTTACAATAGTAATAAACAGATAAACGTTGGGGGTGGATCTTCCTTCAACTTACAAACATCTGCTCAACTCATTGATATAAGAAAATCATGTCTCTGTGGGAGGATATATTTTGGGGGTTACTTAAATTTTTACAAAGAATATATATATATATATATATATATATATATATATATATATATATATATATATATATATATATATATATATATATATATATAATAGCACTAAAAAACCAACAACACTGTATATCCTAAATGTCGGATCTACCAAGTAGATACAAGGTCACGGATGGAAATTTATATAAAGCACTAAAAATGACCAACGACACGAACAATAAAAAATTGTCAAATTTTCGGGACGCCCTGTCCCTTCCTCAGGACAAAGAAAAAAGTTAAAAAGTCATAAGAACAAAGGAAAAAGAGAAACAAAAACAACTAGCACTACTACTAAACACTAGATATTTACATACTTAATTACATGATGAATTGGAAATTTTTAAGAACACTAATAAAGAAAGAAATCCGGACCGCTATGAAATGCGTCCGGTCTATCGGGTATACTCGGGTGAAGTGCGATTTACATAATTGAACGAATTAATTATGCTAATTAATTACGACAATCAGTAAATCGTACATTGTTTCATTCTCTCAAAATGGCGTAACTTTACTTAATAAAGAATAATCGAAGAAAAATAATATAGCAGGGATATTTAAACATATGAATTATGATCAATTATAAATTTTGAAATATTTAAAGACTTATTACCGGGAAAAAATAATTAACAAAGGTGTAAGCAATACATAGTTATGAGAGTTGTTCGAGAGTTGGTGACGCAAATTAACTGTAGAGTTTACACTAAATTGAGAGAATAATCTTGTTTAGTATCATCAGGAATTGGGTCTAGTTTACGTTCATTCTGGTGAAGTCATTCAGTTTGTTAATACCATTAGGGCGGAATGACTTCAATCTGTGCATCCAGAACTTTTCTTTGCTTTTTCTCTGAGCATCTGTCCATCTTGGGTTATGGTCAATCACCACTACTGTCATGTCCTCCCATTTGTGACCCTCAAGGTTGAAATGTTCCCCAACGGGTTCATTGAGTTTTTTGGTCCTAATGGTCGAACGGTGGTTATTGACTCTCCTGCGGAGATCTCCTGTTTCACCAATATACTGTTTGGAGCAAACTTTGCAACTGATTAGATAAATGCAGTTGTCAGTATGACAGGACAAATTCCCTAGTATTTTGTAGCTGCGGCCTGTAACAGGGCTGTTAAAACTGTCTGTGTCAGTGCTGTGCTTACAAAGAAGACATCTTCTGTCAGAGCAAGTTTTAAAGCCCCCGTTAGGTAATGGGTTGTCCAGTCTGGTTCTTACTACCATGTCCTTTAGGTTCCTTGGGCGTCTGTATGCAGCCAATGGGGGTTCCTTAAAGACCTCTGCCATTCGTTTGTTTGAATGGAGAATTGGTAGGTTCTTTTGAAGGATACCGCTAAGGTTCTTAAGGACGGGATGGTATGTGGTTACCAGAGGGACCCTGCCGCTATTGTCTTTCTCCTAGTAGCGTAATAGGTTTTGCCTGTCATGTCCCGCCATCTCATCAATAGCTGTTTGTACGATGCGGGCATTGTAGCCTCTTTTGCATAAATGGGACTTAAGAAGACCACTTTGCTCCTGATATAAGTCAGGGGACGAACAGATGCGTCGAATTCTGGTGGCTAGACCCTTAGGCACTCCCTTAAAAGTGTGTGGGGGATGACAGCTAGAGGGCATAAGATATAGGTGGGAGTCTGTGGGTTTGGTGTGGAGACTGAATTCGATTTCACCATCAATCAGGGTAGATGTAGTATCTAGAAATACGTTTTTCGAATTAGATACGTCTACTGTAAATTTGATCGATTGATGAAAGGTGTTGGCAAACGTAATGAATGCCTCGAGGCTCTCGCGACATTCCACCCACTTCATCTCTATATCGTCTATGAAACGCAACCAGCTATGGGGCCTAAATGGTGCTTGAAGTAACAAGTTGCGTTCCAGTCTGCCCATGAAGACATTGGCATAAGACGGTGCCATTTTCGTACCCATAGCAGTGCCATTAACCTGCAGGTAATGTTCTCCATTAAACATGAAGTTGTTGAACTTGAGAACATGTTCAAGGAGCTTAGCAAGGGACTCTGTAGAGAAGTCTGGGATAGTAGATCCATACAAATTCCTTCTACAGAGTCCCTTGCTAAGCTCCTTGAACATGTTCTCAAGTTCAACAACTTCATGTTTAATGGAGAACATTACCTGCAGGTTAATGGCACTGCTATGGGTACGAAAATGGCACCGTCTTATGCCAATGTCTTCATGGGCAGACTGGAACGCAACTTGTTACTTCAAGCACCATTTAGGCCCCATAGCTGGTTGCGTTTCATAGACGATATAGAGATGAAGTGGGTGGAATGTCGCGAGGGCCTCGAGGCATTCATTACGTTTGCCAACACCTTTCATCAATCGATCAAATTTACAGTAGACGTATCTAATTCGAAAAACGTATTTCTAGATACTACATCTACCCTGATTGATGGTGAAATCGAATTCAGTCTCCACACCAAACCCACAGACTCCCACCTATATCTTATGCCCTCTAGCTGTCATCCCCCACACACTTTTAAGGGAGTGCCTAAGGGTCTAGCCACCAGAATTCGACGCATCTGTTCGTCCCCTGCCTTATATCAGGAGCAAAGTGGTCTTCTTAAGTCCCACTTATGCAAAAGAGGCTACAATGCCCGCACCGTACAAACAGCTATTGATGAGATGGCGGGACATGACAGGCAAAACCTATTACGCTACAAGGAGAAAGACAATAGCGGCAGGGTCCCTCTGGTAACCACATACCATCCCGTCCTTAAGAACCTTAGCGGTATCCTTCAAAAGAACCTACCAATTCTCCATTCAAACAAACGAATGGCAGAGGTCTTTAAGGAACCCCCATTGGCTGCATACAGACGCCCAAGGAACCTAAAGGACATGGTAGTAAGAACCAGACTGGACAACCCATTACCTAACGGGGGCTTTAAAACTTGCTCTGACAGAAGATGTCTTCTTTGTAAGCACAGCACTGACACAGACAGTTTTAACAGCCCTGTTACAGGCCGCAGCTACAAAATACTAGGGAATTTGTCCTGTCATACTGACAACTGCATTTATCTCATCAGTTGCAAAGTTTGCTCCAAACAGTATATTGGTGAAACAGGAGATCTCCGCAGGAGAGTCAATAACCACCGTTCGACCATTAGGACCAAAAAACTCAATGAACCCGTTGGGGAACATTTCAACCTTGAGGGTCACAAATGGGAGGACATGACAGTAGTGGTGATTGACCATAACCCAAGATGGACAGATGCTCAGAGAAAAAGCAAAGAAAAGTTCTGGATGCACAGATTGAAGTCATTCCGCCCTAATGGTATTAACAAACTGAATGACTTCACCAGAATGAACGTAAACTAGACCCAATTCCTGATGATACTAAACAAGATTATTCTCTCAATTTAGTGTAAACTCTACAGTTAATTTGCGTCACCAACTCTCGAACAACTCTCATAACTATGTATTGCTTACACCTTTGTTAATTATTTTTTCCCGGTAATAAGTCCTTAAATATTTCAAAATTTATAATTGATCATAATTCATATGTTTAAATATCCCTGCTATATTATTTTTCTTCGATTATTCTTTATTAAGTAAAGTTACGCCATTTTGAGAGAATGAAACAATGTACGATTTACTGATTGTCGTAATTAATTAGCATAATTAATTCGTTCAATTATGTAAATCGCACTTCACCCGAGTATACCCGATAGACCGGACGCATTTCATAGCGGTCCGGATTTCTTTCTTTATTAGTGTTCTTAAAAATTTCCAATTCATCATGTAATTAAGTATGTAAATATCTAGTGTTTAGTAGTTTAGTAGTAGTGCTAGTTGTTTTTGTTTCTCTTTTTCCTTTGTTCTTATGACTTTTTAACTTTTTTCTTTGTCCTGAGGAAGGGACAGGGCGTCCCGAAAATTTGACAATTTTTTATTGTTCGTGTCGTTGGTCATTTTTAGTGCTTTATATATATATATATATATATATATATATATATATATATATATATATATATATATATATATATATATATATATATATATATATATTTTTATATATAAGTTTTTCACGGATTCTGATAGAGTAAGGTTAGAACTTGTCAAATATGAATTTTTATGGTCCTACGTCTACTCTACTCTCAGTAGGTTTTTTCTTCATTTTTATCAAATATACTTTAACAGGTTAATAATGACGTCATGTTTTTCAACAACGTCAAATGTTTTCACAGTGAACGTTAAAATGATCTTCTTCTGTAATTTTACTACGGTGATTAATAGTTGTATCATATTTAATATTTTTCCATGCACATTATATTTATCTCATTGTCTCTTTTAATTATCAATAATTTTTTAATAGTAATATATATTATGGATTCATCAGAGGTGTATAGTATTATGAATGAGTGTTTGTTTTACATTTCACTTTTCTATGACACCAGGGGGAAACCTGAACAGCGGGCAACATCCATTCATTTTTTTTGGAAATAATTATTTTATCAAACAAAATATTTACTGATAATCCATGCAAGAGTCATTTGATAAGCCTGTAAAATTCATCTGAAAATTATTTAAATTTAAACATTGCTCTCGATAGGTCAAGATTTCAGCATAAATGATATATCTTTAATTACCATTATGTGAAAATTATTTTTTTAAGATTATAACTCATAGGCGTAGTCACGGGGGGGGGGGGGGGCAGCGGGGGCACTATTATACTTTTATATCTGGGGGGGGCAAAAGTATATATATATATCTTTTTAATGAAGAACAAAATCACAGCTACTTTTCCCCAACATTACCTTTACTATAGGAAAGTAGAGTTATATCGAAGAATTGTGGGAGAAAATTGGAATTGAAAGTAAGAACACTTATAAAGAAAGAAATCCGGACCGCTATGAAATGCGTCCGGTCTATCGGGTATACTCGGGTGAAGTGCGATTTGCATAATTGAACGAATTACTGTAGAGGTACTTTTTTCCACGGGGTCATAATTCCGCGGAATCTCAATTTCTGTTTAATCCGCGGGTAGAAAATTACGCGGATTTTCTAGATTGTCACTATATGCCTTACATTTATATTAAGTACGCTTAGACAAATTTCCGCGGAAAATTTGTGACCGCGTACATAGCGTAAATTAATACCACGCGGAAAAAAGTACTTCTACAGTAATTATGCTAATTAACTACGACAATCAGTAAATCGTACATTGTTTCTTTCTCTCAAAATGGCGTAACTTTACTAAATAAAGAATAATCAAAGAAAAATAATATAGCAGGGATATTTAAAAATATGAATTATGACCAATTATAAATTTTGAAACATTTAAGGACTTATTACCGGGAAAAAATAATTAACAAAGGCGTAAGCAATACATATTTATGTGGGTTGTTCGAGAGTTGGTGACGCAAATTAACTGTAGAGTTTACACTAAATTGAGAGAATAATCTTGTTTATTATCATCAGGAATTGGGTCTAGTTTACGTTCATTCTGGTGAAGTCATTCAGTTTGTTAATACCATTAGGGCGGAATGACTTCAATTTGTGCATCCAGAACTTTTCTTTGCTTTTTCTCTGAGCATCTGTCCATCTTGGGTTATGGTCAATCACCACTACTGTCATGTCCTCCCATTTGTGACCCTCAAGGTTGAAATGTTCCCCAACGGGTTCATTGAGTTTTTTTGGTTGATGGTTATTGACTCTCCTGCGGAGATCTCCTGTTTCACCAATATACTGTTTGGAGCAAACTTTGCAACTGATTAGATAAATGCAGTTGTCAGTATGACAGGACAAATTCCCTAGTATTTTGTAGCTGCGGCCTGTAACAGGGCTGTTAAAACTGTCTGTGTCAGTGCTGTGCTTACAAAGAAGGCATCTTCTGTCAGAGCAAGTTTTAAAGCCCCCGTTAGGTAATGGGTTGTCCAGTCTGGTTCTTACTACCATGTCCTTTAGGTTTCTTGGGCGTCTGTATGCAGCCAATGGGGGTTCCTCTGACCTCTGCCATTCGTTTGTTTGAATGGAGAATTGGTAGGTTCTTTTGAAGGATACAGCTAAGGTTCTTAAGGACGGGATGGTATGTGGTTACCAGAGGGACCCTGCCGCTATTGTCTTTCTCCTTGTAGCGTAATAGGTTTTGCCTGTCATGTCCCGCCATCTCATCAATAGCTGTTTGTACGGTGCGGGCATTGTAGCCTCTCTTGCATAAGTGGGATCTAAGAAGACCACTTTGCTCCTGATATAAGGCAGGGGACGAACAGATGCGTCGAATTCTGGTGGCTAGACCCTTAGGCACTCCCTTAAAAGTGTGTGGGGAATGACAGCTAGAGGGCATAAGACATAGGTGGGAGTCTGTGGGTTTGGTGTGGAGACTGAATTCGATTTCACCATCAATCAGGGTAAATGTAGTATCTAGGAATACGTTTTTCGAATTAGATACGTCTACAGTAAATTTGATCGACTGATGAAAGGTGTTGGCAAACGTAATGAATGCCTCGAGGCTCTCGCGACATTCCACCCACTTCATCTCTTTATCGTCAATGAAACGCAACCAGCTATGGGGCCTAAATGGTGCTTGAAGTAACAAGTTGTGTTCCAGTCTGCCCATGAAGACATTGGCATAAGACGGTGCCATTTTCGTACCCATTGCAGTACCATTAACTTGCAGGTAATGTTCTCCATTAAACATGAAGTTGTTGAACTTGAGAACATGTTCAAGGAGAAGGAATTTGTATGGGTCTACCATCCCAGACTTCTCTACAGGCTTCGATACCCTCATCGTGCGGAATATTGGTGTACAAAGATGTGACGTCCATAGTCACGGTGAGGGTATGATCTGGGAGGCCAGTAGAGGGCGTCTTGTTAATGTAGTCCGTGGTGTCCTTGAGATAGGATGGCAAATTCTCTACGTGTGGACGGAGATGTAAATCAATGAATTCAGAAATTTTCTCCGTGGGGTGTCCAATTGCGCTGACTATGAGGCGACCTGGCATGCCTTCTTTGTGTATTTTAGGAAGCAGATAGAATTGTCCTGGTCTACAGTCAATAGGATTTAAGGTCTCATAGACGTTCATAACAAACTTATTTTTCTCAAACATATCGTCAAGAGTTTTGGTAACGGCGGTGGAGAATTCTTTAGTAGGGTCAGAATCCAGTTTCTTATAGAAACGTTCGTCTGAGAGTTGTCTTTGGGCCTCCGCCATGTAAGTCTCTTTATCCATTACTACAACTGTAGAGCCTTTGTCTGCTTTCTTGATTACAATGTCATCCCGATTTTTTAATGATTGTAAGGCAGATCTCTCTTCCTTACTCAAATTGTCGGGAGTCTTGTCTGGCATTGAAAGGAGCTTCTCTATGTCTGACTCAACGGCGTCAATATACGACTCAAGCGCGCCGCACTTGCCCGGTGCAGGTTCCCAGTCACTCTTGGGCTTATAGAGTTTGTGTTCTTCTAGATCGTGTAAATCTGGCCTGGAAGAGTCGTATGAATTTACTTCGGAGTCTTTTCTAGAGAAGTGCTCCTTCAAACGAAGTCTCCGGAAGAATGCTCGGGTGTCCTCTCTGACTTGTTTTTCGTCTACCGCATGTGGCGTGGGGCAGAAATTTAGCCCCTAGGAAAGAAGTGAAGTCTCCGATTCGGAAAGAGGAGCACTAGATGTATTGAGCACTGAGCAGACGTCAGGAGTTTGTATGGGTCCGTCCTTCGCGATTGTCTTAATGCGTTTGAAGCGTCTCGAGCGGGGTTTGCGTGTTTTATTAACTCTGATCTCTGACCAGTTGTTCCTAGACTGTGGAACACTGTCGCGGAAATTTCTTTTTTTGAGTCTTGTTGACTTCATTTGTTAGGGCCATATTATAGGTGTCTATAATATTATGGGCTTCATCAAGATCGGTCTGGGACATGATATCGTTGAGGGATGATTCTAAGGACTTGATCTCACTCTTCAATTGTCCTAACTTGTGGATATCCCAAGAAAGACAGAGTGACATCAATTGTTTAGAACATCTCCGTGTAATAACGTCCCAGCGTTCCTGAAAGCGTTTGGAGATTGGCCCTATGTTAGGTGTAACATTTATCTGAAAGCCTTTCGGTATAATGTCACACTCTAAGTAGGTCTGTAAATTGGAGACCCGGTGTTCAGTTTTTCTTGTGAACACCAAAAATTGTCCCTATACATTCCTATATGAAATTTCAATCGCCTTTTAAGCCTCATTCTGCATCGAAGGACAATGATATTAAAAAATTAAGAGTTACACCACCGTATTAAGATTTCACATGAGTTAAAAAAAACAGCTGTCCATGATTTTAAGAACTGTAGACTTTGATTCATCGGAGGAAATTGTGTATAAAATGTTAATAAGGCGTATGTTTTGAATATTTTGATTTTGGTAAAATTACAAGATTTATATTTTATAAACATTTCAAATTTCTAAAAGTCTAATGGAGTTTTTGAGTATCCAAATCTGTTTTAGACCATTTCTCAAATATACCTTTGCAGCGAACTCCTGAAGATTCTTGTTTATCTCTGTAAATATTTTATTGACAAAGGAGTAAAGAAAGAGGGTTGGTAGGGTATTTACTGGTATCCGCTATGCATCTTAGGGTTTTTATGGAGCTTTTGGAATTCAGTACAGATTCGCAATTCAAACTCATTTTGACCGGTGTGAATCTTTAAAAATTAAAACTGGCATATCACATTTAAGATTTCTGATTAAGAAAGATTTCTTTTGGTGTAAGCTGGATTACCATTTGCAGAATTTAATCCTGATTCCTCTGAAATACAATTTATATAATGAGCACAATGCTCTTACTTGCTCTTTCAGCAGGAGGCAATACATATAGATAACTATAGTAAATTGTTTTATGAACTACACCAAAGTTCTTCATGTTTTAAATAACAATGTAAACTAGATGCTGTCATGAGACAGTAATACCCGCACTAAGGTGTTTGCCTCTAAATACACAATCCTACGGGCGGCTTACCAAGGAAAAAGTCAAAATAATTCTATATAATTCAGGCACGTAGCATCGTTTTTGAAAGTGGGGGGGGGGGGCAACCTGAGAAAATTTTTTTTACTAACCTAAAAAAATTAACAAGGAAAAAAAATGAAATGGGGGGGTGGGGGCCACTTTTTTTTCAAGGCAAAATTACTTTCACTTCCAATTTTTCCCATATTTCCTTGCAATGTATATATTGTGGTTAAAAGTGGGGGGAGGGGGCAACCATCTTTTTAATGGACATTTTCTTATAGTACAGGTAATGTTAGGAAAAAAAGGGGGGCAGCCCCCCCAAGCCCCCTCCCCCGGTTGCTACGTGCCTGTAATTTACATATGTATTCATAAAATTGGGTATGAAATTATCCCTGTGACCTATAACTCAGAACCTCTTATATTTATTTTACATGCTTAATTCATTATATACCAGTTTGAATTCTATTAATAATGTAAATTAGATTTTGATAAATGTTTTGCTCATATTAGGACCTTTTTAAATTTACTAATCCCCCCCTCTCGACACCACAATCACACAGTACATACTTTTGGGAAAAGGCTAGATGGAACAGTTTTGTTAAAACAGTGTTTGTTATGAATTAATTTAAAATTTGTTTTGACATGTAAATTCTACATCACATCACGTTGCGTCACCCATTATCATATTTTTAGATTAAACTCCATTCGGTACACCTCGGCCGATTCCCACTTCATCTGATAAAGTGACGGAATCGACGGCACGGAGGTTTTCCGAATGGAATATCATTATAACATGCTGCAGAATGGTGTGCTTTGGATTAATTCATTTTGTGTTATAATTGGATTTATATTTCATGAAGTTTACAGGACCTATGGAGGTCGGTAAGTACAAGTTTAAGTATAGTGGGGGTAAAATAAACCCAAACGATTAGGTTAAAGTTCAAAAAGGGTCAAAGATCATCGCATGCCACACTAGACGAATTTCATATTGTGAAGTTATCTCCCCTTGTCGAAGTGACATTCAGTTACTGCCAATACTGGTGCGGATCCAAAATTTTTTTCGGGAGTAGGGAGGGGGGTTCACATCTCAGTCAAAATATTCATGCCTAGAATTTCCTGACAAGCAGGAGAAAAAAATCATACACTGAAAACAAATAAACAAAAAAACCCCCAATGTTTTCTTAGTTAGGGGGAGGATGTCCAAAATCATTTTTTATTTGCTTCAGTATATAGTCTTGTTTAAATAACAAAGGAAATTCCAGGGGGGGGGGGGTTCCAATCTCCCTACCCACTCCCTATCCCTGAAATAACAATCTATTTTGTGATTCCAATTAAATAGTATATTTTTTTCCATTTGACTAATTATGTACATATTTTGTTTCTTGTGTTTATATTATGTCTGTATATTTGTCTGCAGAAATTATAACCTTGCCCATTATGGCATAAGTTTTAAGTGGGATGGGCTATACAATTGGCTTCCACATTTTATAGGTTTATTTCTTGTGACAATTAAGACCTTTTATTTGGGTACCATTAATTTTTACCTCTGATCACTTGACCTAGAATACACATTTTTACAAGAAAAATACCCAACTTTAAACTTGGCCTAAAGAATGACTGCACTTAAGGACGTTATTTGGAACTTTTTCGGCTACCCATTTGAAGCTTAACATTACAATAAATCGCTGAATTAATCTATGATTAATGTGCAAGCATATGCTTTTGACATTTATTTCTATAATTTTTCGTCATACATATTTCAATAATTACATACAACGCTATTGAAAAGAACATGTTTAACCCATAAATTCCGGAAAATTGAACTGGACCGCTTTCGATTTTAAGGTCGCAGCAAAGGGGCGGAGACATTTAAATCGCATGAAAATGGATCATAAGCGCATGGTTTTCCGTATTTGATTTATATTATATAATTTTATATATATATATAAAAAAAGACCGAGAAGAGGGTTTTGTGTTCATTTTGTACAAAAAATAAATGATTTATAACCATGCATACAATTTCATTAATTTGTATCCACGTAAGTAAGAGTAAGTAAGTAAAG
Source organism: Saccostrea cuccullata (assembly GCF_032062105.1). Lineage (NCBI taxonomy): Eukaryota > Metazoa > Mollusca > Bivalvia > Ostreida > Ostreidae > Saccostrea > Saccostrea cuccullata. The sequence continues at coordinate 267,459 of NW_026926648.1, read as the reverse complement.
AGCAGAATATTAAGAGAAAAAACAAAAAGTTCATAAAAATAAACACAATTGTGATAAATACTGTATATGTATGCATTTTGTACGCTTAGGTTGGTAGTGTCTGTTTTGAGAATTATTGGTAGATGAAAATGACACTGAAATACATTTTATTTTCTGAACATAATGGGCTGTCTTCGCATAAATGAAAAATAATTTAAAACCTGTCTATAGGATAATCTGAAATAAGTACACACAGTAAATCCATATATGACCTTGCCATTTGATTATTGGCAGAGTTAATTTTCAAAAAAAGTTTTGATCGGTATTCAGAGTACAAAGGACAATGCATTAAAAAAATGAATTTCGGATTCTACATTATCAAGCACTGCATAATTTTCTCTATCTAACGTTCTTATAAAATTGGAATGCTTAAAATTTCACTGCTCATGTATTATTTGCTGTCAAGCAGCGAATTAACTAAATCTTAAAATAATTAAGTGTTCGTACCTACAGTGTATTAAAAAAACAAATGATATTTTTACTTTATCTTAATCGTATTGAATAATAATTGTGGACTTATTAGTAAGTAAAAATAAAATAAAAAATTAGTTTTTTTTTAATGATGACTGTGGGCTTCTACCCTGAGACCTAAAACTGGTCGGGCTCCCGTTTTCAAATTTCTGGATCCGCCACTGCTATATGTACAGCATGTAATCAGCAAAATAATACCTTTTTCTTTTAAAATACCCCGAACAAAAACACTATGGTGAAAGAAATCAACGTAAACTTTAAAACGCTAATAAAATGTACGCAAGGATCTTCAATATTTTGAAGATGGAAGTACATGTAGATATGAAAAGAATTTTCCAACGACTGACACAATAAAGCGTGTCGAACACTTGAATGTCACGTGAGAAAAGTGATTATAATATCAAAGGGGTCACATGGGCTGAAACTCATAACCTGCTAATTTAGTAGCTATCTCGAGCGAAGTTTGGGTACATTTTTTTAAAAATTAGATATGAGCCGCAACTTGACCAACATTGTCCTTCGGATATGTATAAGTTTTAGTTAAAATACACATTCTGTGCAAATGAGAAAAATGGTCAAGTTGCGGTTCGATGTAAACAATGTCGTTGAAAACTGGTATGCATATGAATAACAATAGAAATGAGACAAAACTGTTAGACCCCTGTTTCAAAAGCTAGTGTCGCTCGGCATTATTTAATACTTTCATGTAATATAATAAACCAAAACCTGCTCTTAAGATATTGTTTAATACCTATAAAACATAAATTTAATGAATTTTGTAATTTTATTTTGCGCAAATCATTGGGATCCAACTCTCATAGCTTAAGTGCAGTCATTCTTTTGATCAGTAGGTGCTAGGGCTTTCATGCTTAACATGTGTATTCATTGTGAACTGTCAACAGGTATAAATATGTTTGACCTTGACCGTAGAGTTTGAACCACTTAAAAAATTAACCTTGGCAATTAACTTTTGAAGAGGAAGTACTAGGGATTACTTATTTCACATGTGCATTCCTTGTGACAAGACTTTTTTCTGATACCAACAATTGAACCTTTTGACCTTGACCTTTGAGTTTGACATATATTTGAGAAACCTTACTGCACATCTACATGACACCACCAACCATCTCCCAAAAGATGATTAGCCTACTGTGTAAAATGTAAGAGGAGTTCAGGGAAGACAGGGCTTTTTGCATAAAAAACGTCATTTTTCGACCCCCATTTGACCCCCCGGGGCAATATCAAAATTCCGAAACCTTACTGCACATCTACATGACACCACCAACCATCTCCCAAAAGATGATTAGCCTACTGTGTAAAATGTAAGAGGAGTTCAGGGAAGACAGGACTTTTTGCATAAAAAACGTCATTTTTCGACCCCCATTTGACCCCCCGGGGCAATATCAAAATTCCGAAACCTTACTGCACATCTACATGACACCACCAACCATCTCCCAAAAGATGATTAGCCTACTGTGTAAAATGTAAGAGGAGTTCAGGGAAGACAGGGCTTTTTGCATAAAAAACGTCATTTTTCGACCCCCATTTGACCCCCCGGGGCAATATCAAAATTCCGAAACCTTACTGCACATCTACATGACACCACCAACCATCTCCCAAAAGATGATTAGCCTACTGTGTAAAATGTAAGAGGAGTTCAGGGAAGACGGGGCTTTTTGCATAAAAAACGTCATTTTTCGACCCTCATTTGACCCCCCGGGGCAAAATCAAAATTCCAAAACCTTACTGCACATCTAAATGACACCACCAACCATCTCCCAAAAGATGATTAGCCTACTATGTAAAATGTAAGAGGAGTTTAGGGAAGACGGGGCTTTTTGCTTAAAAAACGTCATTTTTCGACCCCCATTTGACCCCCCGGGGCAATATCAAAATTCCGAAACCTTACTGCACATCTACATGACACCACCAACCATCTCCCAAAAGATGATTAGCCTACTGTGTAAAATGTAAGAGGAGTTCAGGGAAGACGGGGCTTTTTGCATAAAAAACGTCATTTTTTTACCCCCATTTGACCCCCCAGGGCAAAATCAAAATTCCAAAACCTTACTGCACATCTACATGACACCACCAACCATCTCCCAAAAGATGATTAGCCTACTGTGTAAAATGTAAGAGGAGTTCAGTGAAGACGAGGCTTTTTGCATAAAAAACGTCATTTTTCGACCCCCATTTGACCCCCGAAGGCAAAATCAAAATTCCGAAACCTTACTGCACATCTACATGACACCACCAACCATCTCCCAAAAGATGATTAGCCTACTGTGTAAAATGTAAGAGGAGTTTAGGGAAGAAAAGTGTGACAGACGGACGGACAGACGGACGGACGGACATGAGTAACAACAATATACCCGAACTTTCTTTAGAAAGTGCGGGTATAAATATTTTTCCATGTCTTGCATTGACAAGTAAGGACAGATGATACATATCAACACTTTCTTACAACGTCATGAGAATAAAAACTGAGGTAATGTTTACATAAGATAAATATGTTTAAACGCATTTTTATTTTTGCTCAAAGTTCATCATGGGATAAAGATCGTAGAGATTTGTAAGAATTAAAGAAAAATAATGTTGAATATAACGGAAAGTTTACAATTTCTTGAAATTTCGGAACATGTAATATTTTTGTCATTTAAAACCTGAAAAAGCCAAAAATATTTATCAATCCTGGCATCACTTTTTATATTATCTGTTCCCAAATGTACAGAGCTGATTTGTCTTTTTTTTCTTGCTTTTGTTTATGGTTTTTTTTTGCTCCCCACAAGAGCTCAGGGAGATAAATTTTGGTGTTCAATCAAAAATTGTATTTTTTTTTTCATTTTTCAGAAATTATATTAGTAATCATTAATTGATTGTTGGGTAGATGTAAACATTAGACATTAGATATTCTTAAAGGGTAAATACATGTTATTGAAATTTAAAGTACAGTTGATCGGGAAATACGATACAACTCCGTAAAATGCAGTAGACCAAATCAACATTACAAAACGATCCACGCATGCTCTGACTGAGTTAATCGACAAAGAAGCTTCAAGGACAAAGCCCTTAAAATTAGAAGAGTTTATAGGCAATCAGCAGGTGAATAAGGTAATATTTCTCTTCAGGTAAGTTAATCTTAATGGTATTCACCGATTTTTGTATTGTCTATTAAAATATAAATCACTGTGTTTAATCGAAATCAGCATGTAATGACTGCCAGACTACATGTAGCAATATACAGTACAGTAACTCTTTCGACTGGGTTCAAAATGCGTTTTGTTGGAGCTCACAAATTAAAGTGAAGACGTTTGACCGAATATTTGAGGGGGCTTAATAACACACACTTTGCCCAGGAATACAGCTTCAAATTTAACTCTATACTCGGCACTCAGGGCCATTGAGCGTTGAAGGTTCTTTATCGTGCCAACGTCTATCGTGACATGGCACCAATGGTGTATTTAAAGGTGGCGTGGAGGGGGGTCCAACTGGTACAAGCTTAAGTCAAAACGGCACCTGGTGAAAACGGCACTTGAGAGCAGTCAAAACGGCACTTTAGAAAGTCAAAACGGCATTTTATGATTTTGAGAATTCGATATTGTTAATACAGGAAACGGATCTTTATATTTCAGGTACCGTTTGAACCATAATTCCGTGGAGGGCACACACATTCTAAAATTTTCAAAGTATGATAAGAATTATGTAAAATTAATAGTGTCATATTTTTGCACAATTCCACTATTTTTTGTGCTTAGTTTTTACTCTTAAAATACATAAAAACCTAAGAGCTTCCGGGGGCTTTGCCCCATGAACCCCCTTCATTCAAAGTATGATATGACTAGTATTGATACATAATTAGTATGATTAGTATTGATACATAATTAACCTATACTACTATTGTGCCTAGTTTTACTCATAAAAATACAAAAAAAAAAACGGGAACTTTCGGGGGTTTGACCCCCTGGGCCCCCACCAGGGCTTCACCCTGAACCAACTGGGGGCCTTAAGGCGGCCCCAGACCCCTTGCCTGAGCGAAGTTATCCACACACACACACCCTTATAACAAATCCTCTATCCACCCACGGGATCTACGTTCTAATAATGAAATAGTGAAGTTAACTAAATGTGATCGATCTCAAGAAAATCTATTCAGTGAAACATATGGAGATAACAAACAGAATTCAATCTCATAAGTCCATTTAAAAACAAAACAAAATAGGAGTAGAGCAAACACGGAACTCTTAAGAATCAGAGTTGGGATCAGGTGCCATGGAAAAGTGTGCATCCCCTACTGACCGGTCACATCCGCCGTATGCTCCTTGTCATGATCAGAAAATAACGGGAAAATCCGTTATCAATCCAGTGTATACATAATGGACTAACAATAAGTATGAAAAAGTAAATCAGCATTTGACTCATTGATAAATTGATTTTTCTGCAAGATCATTGTATCGACCAAAGAACTTACGAAATGATGACTTTTTAAAAAAAAAAAAATGCTGATATTCTTGCTTCATCAATTGCAAATTGTTTATCATTAATTTACCTCGTTTTAGATATTGTTCAACAAATATGCACAAACATGGAACACTGGCAATTCCAGAGGTGGGATCAGGCTTGATCATCCTGTGTTAACGGGGCACATTTACCTTGAGCAGGTAAACAGAACATTGCGTAGAAAAATGAAACATGTCCGAGAACTGACGACCCATCGACAGAATATATATATATATATATATATATATATATATATAAAGCACAATTTACAACAACTCTTAAACTAACATAACTGCCCTAAGTGAAGAAATATTAATATAGAAAGCACAAAGAAATTCACTTTTACATGGATACCCACTTCCGCCCCAGCCCGGGGTTGAACTCTCGACCTTCGGAATCTGTCTCCTAGCAGTGCAGGAACAGCGCGCTAGACCGCTCGGCTATCTAGGCAAGTCAAAAAACTTGCTTTCGATGCCGATGGAATTCTCGCGGCGCTGTCCTACACTACACCGTCATTGAGAATAGAAGTGAGATACAGTTATTTGGACATTAGTTTTAACAGAGGATTGTTACCAATACATGTTGTAATGAAATTAATTATTTATAAAGCACAATTTACAACAACTCTTAAACTAACATAACTGCCCTAAGTGAAGAAATATTAATATAGAAAGCACAAAGAAATTCACTTTTACATGGATACCCACTTCCGCCCCAGCCCGGGGTTGAACTCTCGACCTTCGGAATCTGTCTCCTAGCAGTGCAGGAACAGCGCGCTAGACCGCTCGGCTATCTAGGCAAGTCAAAAAACTTGCTTTCGATGCCGATGGAATTCTCGCGGCGCTGTCCTACACTACACGGTCATTGAGAATAGAAGTGAGATACAGTTATTTGGACATTAGTTTTAACAGAGGATTGTTACCAATACATGTTGTAATGAAATTAATTAATATTTATAAAGCACAATTTACAACAACTCTTAAACTAACATAACTGCCCTAAGTGAAGAAATATTAATATAGAAAGCACAAAGAAATTCACTTTTACATGGATACCCACTTCCGCCCCAGCCCGGGGTTGAACTCTCGACCTTCGGAATCTGTCTCCTAGCAGTCCAGGAACAGCGCGCTAGACCGCTCGGCTATCTAGGCAAGTCAAAAAACTTGCTTTCGATGCCGATGGAATTCTCGCGGCGCTGTCCTACACTACACGGTCATTGAGAATAGAAGTGAGATACAGTTATTTGGACATAAGTTTTAACAGAGGATTGTTACCAATACATGTTGTAATGAAATTAATTATTTATAAAGCACAATTTACAACAACTCTTAAACTGGGCTGGGGCGGAAGTGGGTATCCATGTAAAAGTGAATTTCTTTGTGCTTTCTATATTAATATTTCTTCACTTAGGGCAGTTATGTTAGTTTAAGAGTTGTTGTAAATTGTGCTTTATAAATAATTAATTTCATTACAACATGTATTGGTAACAATCCTCTGTTAAAACTAATGTCCAAATAACTGTATCTCACTTCTATTCTCAATGACCGTGTAGTGTAGGACAGCGCCGCGAGAATTCCATCGGCATCGAAAGCAAGTTTTTTGACTTGCCTAGATAGCCGAGCGGTCTAGCGCGCTGTTCCTGCACTGCTAGGAGACAGATTCCGAAGGTCGAGAGTTCAACCCCGGGCTGGGGCGGAAGTGGGTATCCATGTAAAAGTGAATTTCTTTGTGCTTTCTATATTAATATTTCTTCACTTAGGGCAGTTATGTTAGTTTAAGAGTTGTTGTAAATTGTGCTTTATAAATAATTAATTTCATTACAACATGTATTGGTAACAATCCTCTGTTAAAACTAATGTCCAAATAACTGTATCTCACTTCTATTCTCAATGACCGTGTAGTGTAGGACAGCGCCGCGAGAATTCCATCGGCATCGAAAGCAAGTTTTTTGACTTGCCTAGATAGCCGAGCGGTCTAGCGCGCTGTTCCTGCACTGCTAGGAGACAGATTCCGAAGGTCGAGAGTTCAACCCCGGGCTGGGGCGGAAGTGGGTATCCATGTAAAAGTGAATTTCTTTGTGCTTTCTATATATATATATATATATATATATATATATATATATATATATATTTGCTAACAAGGCTCAATAATGGTCCTTACAATGATTGATATGCCTTTTACATTTTAGGTCACCTATTCTATCTGTTTTCGTCCGTCGTCATGCGTCGTTTGTCGTGTGTTAACATTTGAACATTTTCAGCTTCTTTTCTGCAACCACTCAACCAATTTCCACCAAATTTTACATAAAGCATCCATGAGTGAAGGGGAACATAAATTGTGAATTTCATGGTCCCTGTCCCCCCTTGGGCCTGAGATGAGGCCAAAAACACTAAAATTCGTGCAATTTTTAAAAATCTTCTTCTTTACTCCTAGACATCAAGCATTTAAACTGTTAGCATGAATGTAATGACCATTGAGTCCTCTACCAAAATTGTGAAATTCATTGCCCAAGGTTCAGGGGTTCTAGTGCTAGGATGGGGCTCTATTGATTATATAGTAAAAATGCATTATTTCTTTAAAAATCTTCTCCTGCATAAAATAAACTAACCAAGTACATATTTATGATGAGGAAGAATGCCTTTTGCAAAATTGTGAATTTTATGACCCCAGGGTCAGGGGTTCTAGTGTTAGGGCGGGGCTCTATTGGTTATATAGAGAAAATGCAGAAATTGTTTGAAAATCTTCTTCTCTGCTCCTGGATATTAAGCAGATGAACTACCTATAAAGCTATGATGATAAAGGGCCATTCTTCCTGAATTGTGAATTTCAACGCCCCTGGGTCAGGGGCACCATAGAGAGGGGGGCTCTTATTATCTACTTGAAATGAATTAATTGATTGAAATCTTCTCCTTTGTATTAATCAAATATTTTTGATAAGCAAGGGTGCCTTTTCCAAAATTGTGAAAGAATGACTGCACTTAAGCTATGAGAGTTGGATCCCAATGATTTGCGCAAAATAAAATTACAAAATTCATTAAATTTATGTTTTATAGGTATTAAACAATATCTTAAGAGCAGGTTTTGGTTTATTATATTACATGAAAGTATTAAATAATGCCGAGCGACACTAGCTTTTGAAACAGGGGTCTAACAGTTTTGTCTCATTTCTATTGTTATTCATATGCATACCAGTTTTCAATGACATTGTTTACATCGAGCCGCAACTTGACCATTTTTCTCATTTGCACAGAATGTGTATTTTAACTAAAACTTATACATATCCGAAGGACAATGTTGGTCAAGTTGCGGCTCATATCTAATTTTTAAAAAAAATGTACCCAAACTTCGCTCGAGATAGCTACTAAATTAGCAGGTTATGAGTTTCAGCCCATGTGACCCCTTTGATATTATAATCACTTTTCTCACGTGACATTCAAGTGTTCGACACGCTTTATTGTGTCAGTCGTTGGAAAATTCTTTTCATATCTACATGTACTTCCATCTTCAAAATATTGAAGATCCTTGCGTACATTTTATTAGCGTTTTAAAGTTTACGTTGATTTCTTTCACCATAGTGTTTTTGTTCGGGGTATTTTAAAAGAAAAAGGTATTATTTTGCTGATTACATGCTGTACATATAGCAGTGGCGGATCCAGAAATTTGAAAACGGGAGCCCGACCAGTTTTAGGTCTCAGGGTAGAAGCCCACAGTCATCATTAAAAAAAAACTAATTTTTTATTTTATTTTTACTTACTAATAAGTCCACAATTATTATTCAATACGATTAAGATAAAGTAAAAATATCATTTGTTTTTTAATACACTGTAGGTACGAACACTTAATTATTTTAAGATTTAGTTAATTCGCTGCTTGACAGCAAATAATACATGAGCAGTGAAATTTTAAGCATTCCAATTTTATAAGAACGTTAGATAGAGAAAATTATGCAGTGCTTGATAATGTAGAATCCGAAATTCATTTTTTTAATGCATTGTCCTTTGTACTCTGAATACCGATCAAAACTTTTTTTGAAAATTAACTCTGCCAATAATCAAATGGCAAGGTCATATATGGATTTACTGTGTGTACTTATTTCAGATTATCCTATAGACAGGTTTTAAATTATTTTTCATTTATGCGAAGACAGCCCATTATGTTCAGAAAATAAAATGTATTTCAGTGTCATTTTCATCTACCAATAATTCTCAAAACAGACACTACCAACCTAAGCGTACAAAATGCATACATATACAGTATTTATCACAATTGTGTTTATTTTTATGAACTTTTTGTTTTTTCTCTTAATATTCTGCTCTTTACTAACTTACTCTTACTTACGTGGATACAAATTAATGAAATTGTATGCATGGTTATAAATCATTTATTTTTTGTACAAAATGAACACAAAACCCTCTTCTCGGTCTTTTTTATATATATATATAAAATTATATAATATAAATCAAATACGGAAAACCATGCGCTTATGATCCATTTTCATGCGATTTAAATGTCTCCGCCCCTTTGCTGCGACCTTAAAATCGAAAGCGGTCCAGTTCAATTTTCCAGAATTTATGGGTTAAACATGTTCTTTTCAATAGCGTTGTATGTAATTATTGAAATATGTATGACGAAAAATTATAGAAATAAATGTCAAAAGCATATGCTTGCACATTAATCATAGATTAATTCAGCGATTTATTGTAATGTTAAGCTTCAAATGGGTAGCCGAAAAAGTTCCAAATAACGTCCTTAAGTGCAGTCATTCTTTGTGGACCAAGGGTCAGGGGTTCATGTGTGGTAGTGGCACTATACTGATTATTGCTGAATAGTACTGATAAGTTGAAATGTATTTTTTTGTTCCCCTATTCTGTTTATGGGTATTAAGCAACCAAACTAAAGTGTATAGTTATGATAAGTAATGGTACCTCTTTCAAAATTATGAATGCCATTACAGTTTATTAGTTTAAACATGAACCAAAGTCAATCGTTGTTAAGTTGTTGCATGATGCTCAGGTGACCTATAAGGCCCATGGGCCTCCTGTATTTTGACATATTTTGTGCTGACAAAGTTGTATAATATGTAAATGTCGTATCATCATAGTTTAAGCAAGGGTCACTGAATCTTCCTTGAACTGGTCAACTTAAGAAAATATGACAATAATCTCTTTTAATCGATTTGAAATCATTATCCTATAGAGGAATTTCTATAACGATCATCAAAAATTTTAATTCTAGTTGTCGAGATACAAGACAGATTTAGAGCTCCTAACCTTTCTTATGTAAACAGGTCCATGCCATTTTTTTTACACTTCTATTTACTATTAATACACTAATATATTATATTCGTTCAAAGCAGATAATTTCAATAAAGAAGTTAATTCTAAATACAATTAGACATTTTCTAGTTCTTTGCTGAATTTCATTTTGTTATTTGATATGATATTTTCTTTATGTAAAGAAACACAATGCATCAACCTTGTTTAAATTTTGAAGAACTTGAAGTTCTGTATCTCGGTTGTTAATCATTCTACTACGATTATTGTCAAGATCAAAGAAATGCCGCGCGGACATTATTCTCCAATAAATCAGGAACGTCATCAAAATTATCAGCTCAGAAACACGTTTCAAATCCGTACAATTCAAATGCATATTTGAATGTAGAATGAAATACATGTCGTCTTTTTCAGTCTACACACTGTAAAATGCAAAAAGTTGCTGATGATTAAAGTCTTCAGCTCTTTTACTAAAGGTACTACATGTGTATCTGAATAAAGTCGGAAATGAAAAAAAAATGTCGGAAATGAAAAGCTAATAATTACCAAAAATTCTGGAAATGAAATGTTGCCAAGGAGGTATTCACTCCATGCTTTAGAAGATAAAGCCAATGCAGGGAGATAATTATTTCAATTAAATGCTCCGCTAATTTGGGGAAAGAAAAACTTTCAATTTGATTTTTTTAATATCTTTAGGAACTTTGTGAATCAATTTTATGTCTAAGAGAAAAATTTATGAAGTAAAATTGTTCATTATAAATAGCAATTAAGGATGTTCAGGTATCTTTTAAAAGAAAAAAAATATTTTGACTTGAGGGGTTACAATTGCGACTTATTCTAGTCTATTAAAATATCCCCTTAAGGCCTTTGAATCAAATATATCCCATGCAATTTGTGCACATGTAGGTTTTTTGTTAAGGAAACTGCTTCAAACGAGTCTCAAATAGTTCTTTAATGTCTTGTAAATAAAAGTTATAATTCAAACTACAAAGCACAGACACATGACCTTACTAATTTTTCTTTTCATGAAAAAATTACCCATACCTAATAATAAACAAAGGTAACCATCGGCCGCCATCTTGGATTGTTCGAAGTTGTTCACAACCGTTTGTATTTTCGTCTGAAACTTCGTAAAATAAATTCCCTGCAACCATATTCTTTCTGTTTCCAGTGTTTCTAGGTCTAAGTAAATTTACGGTCAGTGCAGCCAGAAGGTTACCTTTGTTTATTATTAAGTATGGGTATATTTTCTTTTTATTAAAAGAAAAATAAGTAACGCCAAGTGCCTGTGCCACAAAGAACATAACATAACATATATTAACATAAACTCAAAGATAGCAGTACTTGTAAAAACTATCTTGATTCTGTTCATAGAAACTATTCAAGTTTTGGTAAAGTAGGTACCGATATTGAGTTACACACCTCTTTGCAATTTGTTGGCAAAGGTGGTGTATGTATTTTATTTAAAAATTCACTTGATTATTCCATCAAAGAGATACCCTGTTGTAACTCAAATCGCATAATTGGTGTTGAACTTACTGACACTAAGGGGAATGTATTGTACGTTTTTGGAGTCCCAGCAGATAATAATGTAGAGACATACATTCAAGAACTCAATTATGTTGAAAGTTTATACTGTTATTAAGGTCTTCCGTTTCCAACGGAAGACCTTCTACTGATTCTGTTGGTAAAGATTATTAGGGTAAACGGAAGACCTTCTACTGATTCTGTTGGTAAAGATTATTAGGGTCTTCCGTCTCCAATGGAAGACCCTACTATTATTCTATTGTTTCTTTTTCACTTTTATTATTATTATTAGGGTCTTCCGTCTTCAGCGGAAGACCCTTCTCTTATTCTATTGTTTCTTTTTCACTTTTACATTACTGAAGCAAAGGTGTTTATCTCAACCATCTACAACTATAGGGTCTTCTGTCTTCAGCGGAAGACCCTTCTATTATTCTATTGTTTCTTTTTCACTTTTCTTATTCTTCCTTTTTTTCTTTACAAAATTTGTGCAGAAGATTTCTCAGAGTTGATTCATCCGATTTCTTCAAATTTTCAGGGTAGACGTGTTGACATCAAGAAGCTAATTCCGGCAAATAAGTTTAGGGATGTTCACTTCCGGTCCGAAGTTATCGCCCTTATCCAATAACTTTGTAGCAGTCAATATTTTGTTATACAGTAGTGAAGCAAAAATGTTTATCTCACCAATCTTCAACTATAAATTAGAATTTTTATATCGTATGGTACATAATTAGGGGCTACAAGGGGCCAGAATGCTAAATCTTTGACGCTTTATATCTCAAAAGAGAGAAATATTTTGATAAGTAATATTGAACAAAAGATGTTCAAAATAATGTTCTGAACAATATGCAACCTTTCATTTTTTGCTTAACGTCCCCGTTAGGGAGTTCAAGGGTTGGCCCCTAAATATTTCTTTTGCAAATAACTCGAAAAAGAAAAAGAAACTCTGAATAGTTGTTGAACGAAAGTGTTCAAAATCATAAGAGCTTTAAGATGAAATCAAGAAAAAAGGGCTGGGAACTCAAATAAGGGGCCAAGAGGGGCCAAAGGTCTTCTGCCGATAACTCTTTATGAGTTAATATTTTGTAAAACATTACTGAAGCAAAGATGTTTATCTCAACAATTTACAATTATATATTATGATTTTTATGTCGTATGTTACATAATTAGGGGCCACAAGGGGCCAAAATGCTAAATCTTTGATGCTTCATATCTTGAAAGTGAGAAATATTTTGATAAGTTGTAATGAAAAAAAGATTTTCAAAATAATGTTCTGAACAATATGCAACCTTTTATATTTTGCTAGACGTCCCCATTGAGGAGTTGAAGGGTTGGCACCCTAAATATTTCTTTTGCGAATAACTCGAAAACGAATAAGAATCTTTGAATAGTTGTTGAAAAAAAATGTTTAAAATCCCAAGAGCTTAAAGATGAAATCAAGAGAAAAGGGCTGGACACTCAAATTAGGGGCCAAGAGGGGCCAAAGATTTTCAATCGATAACTCTTTAGCAGTTAATATTTTGTAATACATTACTGAAGCAAAGATGTTTATCTCAACAATCTACAACTACAAATTTTGATTTTTGTGCCGTATGGTTCATAACTAGGGGCCACCAGGGGCCAGAATGCTCAATCTTTGACGCTTTATATCTCGAAAGTGAGAAATATTTTGATAAGTAACATAGAAAAAAAGATGTTCAAAATAAAGTTCTGAACAATATGCAACCTTTTATTTTTTTTTCAATTAACGTCCCCATTAGGGAGTTGAAGGGATGGCTCCTAAATATTTCTGCGCAATGCAAATAACTCAAAAATGAAATCGAATCTCTGAATAGTTGTTGAACAAAAACAAAATTCTGAGATCATTAAAATGATATAAAGAAAAAAGGGGCTGATCCCTAATATTAGGGGCCGCCAGGGGCCAAAACTCGAATTTTTAAGTCCTTAATGTTCAATGTCTTTTTACAGATTTTGGAGGCATAATATATTCTTCTTCACAATCTTTATCATTAATTTAGAATCAAAATCTCAATCAAAATCTCATCTCATCTCGTCAAGAATTGGACGGAAGACCCACTGGTTGCTCGCAACGAGATTGTATCTAGTAAGGGTCTTCCGCTGAAGATTGTTTCTTTTTCACTTTTATTATTCTTCCTTTTTTTTCTTACAATTTTTGTGCAGAAGATTTCTCAGAGATATCTCGATCGATTAACTTGAAATTTTCAGGAAAGATGTGTCTTCACCTAAACCTGATTCGTTTTTCTCATTTTTTTTGAAATTCACTTCCGGTCGGAAGTTATCGACCTCTAACCGAAATTTAGAGGGCTTTCTTGTCTAGAGCAGAACTCAAGAACAGTTTAAGCTAGAGCGCTGAAATTTTTACCAAAGATAGAGGACATGTTGCCATTGTGCACCTGGGTCAGGATATTTTCCGGAAGTGCCTAGTATGGAAGCTCGGTAGGGGTCGAAATCTAGGACACGAATCATGAGTGAATTTTCGAGACATTTTGTATCATATCTTTTAAGGTATAAATATTTTGTTAAAGTATACTGAGCGATAATCGTGCAGAATGAAAATCATTAATATAATATCAATAAAAAAGTGCTGACTCATCAAATTAGGGGCCAAAAGGGGCTTAAAGTCTTTTTTCGATTTCTCTTTAACAGTCAATATTTTGTTATACATAACTGAAGCTAAGATGTTCATCTCAACCATTTACAACTAAATGTGATGATTTTTATGTCGTATGGTACATAATTAGGGGCCACAAGGGGCCAGAATGCCAAATTATTTACGCTTTATATCTCGAAAGTGAGAAATATTTTGATGAGCAATATTGAACAAAAGATGTTCAAAATAATATTCTGAACAATATGCAACCTTTTATTTTTCGCTAATCGTCCCCATTAAGGAGTTGAAGGGTTGGCCCCTAAATATCTCTTTTGAAAATAACTATAAAACGAAACAGAATCTCTGAATAGATGTTGAACAAAAAGTGTTATAAATCCTAAGAGCTTTAAGGTGAAATCAAGGAAAGGGGCTAGGCACTCAAATAAGGGGCCAAGAGGGGCCAAAATTTTTCAGTCGGTAACTATTTATTTGTTAATATTCTGTAATACATTACTGAAGCAAAGATGTTTATCTTGACGATCTACAACTATATATTAGGATTTTTATGTCGTATGGTACATATTTAGGGGCCATAAGGGGCCAGAATACTAAATCTTTGACGCTTTATATCTCGAAAGTGAGAAATATTTTGATAAGCAATATTGAACAAAAGATTGATTGATTGTATATTGTTTAACGTCCCTCTTGAGAATTTTTCACTCATATGGAGACGTCACCGATGCCGGTGAAGGGCTTCAAATTTAGACCTATACTCGGCACTCAGGGCCATTGAGCAGTGAGGGTTCTTTATCGTGCCAACGCCTACCGTGACACGGGACCTACGTAAGGTCAAGACCCGTGACTTTCACTTCTAGTGCCGAGCGCTTGGCGAAGGAACAGTCACGACCTTTGTTTACGTCTTAGGTATGACGCGGTGCCGCGATCGAGAATCGAACCCGGGCATCCCGATCACGAAGCGAACGCTCTACCACTAGGCTACCGTGTCCGGTTTGAACAAAAGATGTTCAAAATAATATTCTGAACAATACGCAACCTTTTCTTTTTCGTTAATCGTCCCCATTAGGGAGTTGAAGGGTTGGCCCCTAAATATTTCTTCTGCAAATAGCTCTAAAACGGAAACGAATCTCTGAAGAGTTGTTGAACAAAAAGTGTTCAAAATTCAAAGTGCTTTATTGTGAAACGAAGAACAAGGGGCTGGGCACTCAACTTAGGGGCCAAGAGGGGCCAAAAGTCTTCATTCGATAACTAGTTAATATTTTGTAATACATTACTAAAGCAAAGATGTTTATCTCAACCATCTACAACTAAATATTATAATTTTTATGTCATATGGTACATAATTAGGGACCATTAGGGGCCAGAATGCCAAATCTTTGACGCTTTATATCTCAAAAGTGGAAAATATTTTAATAAAAAGTATTGAACAAAAGATGTTCAAAATCATGTTTTGAACAATATGCAACCTTTCTTTTTTCGCTTAAAGTCCCTATTAAGGAGTTGAAGGGTTGGCCCCTAAATATTTCTTTTGCAAATAGCAAATAACTCGAAAACGAAAAGGAATCTCTGAAGAGTTGTTGAACAAAATTTGATGAAAATTGAGTTTCAAGATGATATGAAGAAAAAAGGGCTGATCCCTAATAATAGGGGCCCTGAAGGGCCAAAATTCGATTTTTTATGTCTTAAATTTTCATTGCCTTTTTACAGTTTATGGAAAATCATTATTTTAGAAAATCTCAATTAAAATATTTTCTTATCTCATCAAGAATCGGACGGAAGACCCACTCGTTGCTCGCAACGAGATCGTATCTAGTTATTATTAAGGTCTTCCGTTTCAACAGTTTTCTCAAAAAGGACTAAACGCAGAAGCATGAAATATTCGGTGCTGATAGAGCAACCTTTGGAGATGTGTATTTGGTATATCTCAACCACCGGAAGTACGAAACCACGACTCTCGCTATGGCCCGAAAATAGTCCTATCAAGTATTTCAAAATTTTTAATACCATTTCTACAATAACTTTTTACCTAGAAATATTTTGTTAAAGCATGTAGAACAAAAGAAGTGTAGAATTTAAAGATCTTTCAAATGATATCTCAAAAAAGGACTGGCCCCTAAAATTGAGGGCCTAGAGGGGCCAAAAGTTTTTCCTGTATATCTCAATATGTGTTGAAAATTTGTAATACCTCAAAGAAGCAAAGTTGTTCAAAATGTCAAGCTAAATCTATCGGTGTCGTTAAAATACGTCCGGCGTCGTCACTTCCGGCCAAACTGGAAGTGGTCAAAAAACGCGTATTTTTGCCGTTCTTGTTAAGTTTTTGGGTAAAATATGTCTATGGGAGCATAAAAATGAATTTTCCTTCCGTCGTCGTCACTTCCAGTTAAACCGGAAGTAGCAAAAATTTGTTTATTTTCGCATTAATAAACATAGCTTTAGAGGATTCAAACCATTTTTTCTCATTTTTGTTAAAAACGAAAGCTACTTCCGGTCAAACAGGACGGAAGACCTACTCGTTGCTTTGCAACGAGCCTTGCTCTAGTTATTATTCTTTTTTTTTCTTTACAATTTTTGTGCAGAAGATTTCTCGGAGATGACTCGACCGATTTACTTCAAATTTTCGGAGAAGGTGTATCTTTATCTAAACCTTATACGCTTTTTTCATTTTTTTTGAAATTCACTTCCGGTCGGAAATTTTCGCCCTTTGATCGAAATTTTGATGACCTCCTTGTCTGTGATGGAACTCAAAAACGTCTCAAGCTAGCAAGCTGATTTTTTCAGGGATGATAGAGGACATGTTGCCCTATTGCAACATGGTCAGGATATTTTCCGGAAGTGCCTAGTATTGAAGCTCGGTAGGGGTCAAAATTTAGGACACGAATTATGACTGATTTTTTGAGACATTTTGCATCATATCTTTTAAAACATAATTATTTTGTTAAAACATACTGAACAACATTTGTGCAAAATATCAAGATCTTTAATATGATATCAAGAAAAATGTGCTGACTCATCACATTAGGGGCCAAGAGGGGCCAAAAGTCTTTAATCGATAACTCTTTAACAGTAAATATTTTGTTAAACATTACTGAAGAAAAATTGTTTATCTAAAAAATCTGCAATTATATATTATGATTGCAATGTCGTATGGTACATTAATAGGGGCCAGAAAGGGCCAAAATGCTGAATCTTTGACACTTTATATCTCAAAAGTGGGAAATATTTTGATAAGCAATATTGAACAATAGATGTTCAAAATAATGTTTTAAACAATATGCAACCTTTCATTTTTCGCTAAACGTCCCCATTAAGGAGTTGAAGGGTTGGCCATTAAATTTTTCTTTTATAAATAACTCGAAACCGAAAGAGAATCTCTGAATAGTTGTTGAACAAAAAGTGTTCAAAATCCTGAGAGGTTTAAGATAAAATCAAGAAAAAGGGACTGGACACTCAAATTAAGGGTCAAGAGGGGCCAAAATTCTTCAATCGATAATTCTATAGCAGTCAATATTTTGATATACATTACTGAAGCAAAAATGTTTATCTCAACAATCTACAACTGTATATTATAAATTTAATGTCGTATGTTACATAATTAGGGGCCACAAGGGGCCAGAATGCTAAATCTTTGATGCTTTATATCTCAAAAGTCGGAAACATTTTGATAAGTAATACTGAACAAAAGATGTTCAAAATAATGTTTTGAACATTATGCAACCTTTCATTTTTCGCTAAACGTCCCAATTAAGGAGTTGAAGGGTTGGCCCCTAAATATTTCTCTTTCAAATAACTAGAAAACGCAAAAGAATCTCTGAATAGTTGTTGAACAAAAAGTGTTCAAAATCTTAAGAGCTTTAAGATGAGATCAAGAAAAAGGGGCTGGGCACTCCAATTAGGGGCTGAGAAGGGCCAAAAGTCTTTAATAGATAACTCTTTAGCAGTTAATATTGTGTTATACATTACTGAAGCAAAAATGTTTATCTCAACAATCTTAAACTATATATTATGATTTGAATGTCGTATGGTGCATAATAAGGGCCCATAAGGGGCCAGAATGCTACATTTTTGACGCTTTATATCTCAAAAGTGGGAAATATTTTGATTAGCAATATTGAACAAAGATGTTAAAAATAATGTTTTGAACAATATGCAACCTTTTATTTTTCACTATACGTCCCCTTTAAGGAGTTGAAGGGTTGGCCTCTAAATATTTGTTTTGCAAATAACTCGAAAACAAAAGAGAATCTCTGAATAGTTGTTGAACAAAAAGTGTTCAAAATCCTGAGAGCTTTAAGATGAGATCAAGAAAAAAGGGGCTGGGCGCTCAAATTAAGGGCCCAGAGGGGCCAAAAGCATTTTTTCGATAACTCTTAAGCAGTCAATATTTTGTTATACACTGCCGAAGCAAAAATGTTTATCTCAACAATCTACAACTATATTTTATAATTTGAATGTCGTATGGTGCATAATAAGGGGCCATAAGGGGCCAGAATGCTAAATCTTTGATGCTTTATATCTCAAAAGTGGGAAATATTTTGATAAGCAATATTGAACAAAAGATGTTCAAAATAATGTTCTGAACAATATGCAACCTTTTAATTTTCGCTATACGTCCCCTTTAAGGAGTTGAAGTGTTGGCCCCTAAATATTTGTTTTGCAAATAAATCGAAAACAAAAGAGAATCTATGAAAAGTTTTTGAACAAAAATGTTCAAAATCCTGAGAGCTTTAAGATGATATGAAGAAAAAGGGTTTGATCCCTAATATTAGGGGCCCAGAGGGGCCAAAAGTCAAATTTTTAAGTCTTAATGTTCAATGTCTGTTTACAGACTATGGAGGCAAAATTGTTTTTTTTTTCACAATCTTTATCATTATTTTAGAATGAAATTCTCAATCAAATCTTATCTTATCATGAATCGGACGGAAGACCCACTCGTTGCTCGCAACTAGATCGTATCTAGTTATTCTTTTTTTTCTTCTACTTCCTAGTCGCCAACTTTGAAGCCTCATATCTCACTCATTTCTCAATTGATTTCGCTCAAATTTTCAGAGGTACTACAAGTTACTAAACTCTCTCAGAATATTGTTAAAAATTTCAAAAAGTCACTTTCGGTTTTGAGTTATTTCCCTTAAAACGAAAATTTATAGGCTTTCGTTTCCAGACAAAGGCTCAGAGACGGCTAAAGCTAGAGCAGAAAATCTACTGATTTTAGATGATACAAAGATTGAAGTTGTGCACATCGGTTTTTGTTTTTCAATTTCTCTATTCAAAATGGCGCTATATAGGGGTCAAAAATCAGAACGCTTAAAAGAGCAAAAAATTACTCTTATTTTGCTTTTTATCTTCTAAACTAAAAATATTTTGTTAAAATATATAGAACATAATTTGTGCAGAATTACAAGATCTTTCAAACGATGTCTCGGAAAAAGTGCTGGTCCATTAAATTAAGGGCCAAGAGGGGCCAACAGATTTTCCTTTATATCTCAAAAACTATTGAGAATTTGTTATACGTCAAAGAAGCAAAGTTGTTCAAAATGTCAAGCTCAATCTACCGAGGTCGTCGAAGTACGTCCGGCGACGTCACTTCCGGCCCAAACCGGAAGTAGTCGCAAAACACATATTTTGCCATTCTTGACAAGTTTTTGGGTAACATCTGTCACTGGGGGGCATAAAAATTAAATTTCCATCCATCGTCGTCACTTCCGGTCAGACGGGAAGTAGCACAAATGGCTGATTTTTGCATTAAATAACATAGAGTTTGAGGATTTAAACAATTTTAGGACGTTATTACTTATTTTTGTAAAAATGAAAGTTACTTCCGGTCAAACAGGACGGAAGACCTTCTTGTTGCTTTGCAACGAGCTTTGCTCTAGTTATAGATCTTATGGTGATGTTATCATAACTGGTGACCTTAACAGTAGTATTTTAAGCCATTTCAATACAAATGCTACAAAATCCAAACTGCTGATAGACTTAGTAAACAAATGTGAACTTTGTATGCCTGTTAGAGATTGTCCCTAAAAAAAAATGCTTGACTATGTTCTGTTTAACAAACGTATGTTAGACTCATTACTCTCCTATCGAATTTTTCGAGGTGACTTTTGTAATACATCTGATCATTTACCTATATTAGTCTCATTTAAGTTTGAACACCCTCGCTACTGTCTACAAACCACGAATTTAAAATTACCGCCTTTGCACATAGCGACCTCTAACGATTTAGACTGCTATAGGTCATCTATGCAGCCTGAGCTTGGCAATATGCTAGAGTCTGAAATATTTTCAGTTGCTGATATGAACTGCTTTTATCAAAAACTTTGCAACATTATTATCAATGCTTAAAATAAATACATTCCTCAACTCAAACTCTAAAACGCCGTAAAGCCCTCGGACCAGACCTTATTACCTACGAGCATCTAATTTTAGGTGGCGATCACGTGATTCAATGTATCGCGAAACTCTTCATCTCCATTATACACCTTGGGAAAATAACAGAATTCTGGAAACAAGGATTCATCGTGCCTCTATATAAAGGTGGAGACAAACCAAAAACATCTTGTGCTAGCTATAGGCATGTTGCTTTACTATCATGCTACCTTAAAATTTTTGAAAATGTAATACATTCGAGAATTCGAGATCATATCATCAAACCTGACCATTTTCCCTGCAAACAACAGCAAGGATTCCAAAAACAACTTGGTTGCTTAACCGCCTCGTTTAACACACAAGAAACAATTTTTCATAATATCGAGCAAGGCAGCAATGTCTATATCAGCTTTCTAGATAGCTCGAAAGCTTTCGACACGGTATGGAGACAAGGCCTCCTCGTTAGACTATACGAACTAGGTATTTCGGGTAAGCTCTGGTCAATCATGAATGACTGTAACACTGATACATCTAGTGCAATCGTCGTTAACCAAAAACAGTCCAAATGGTTTCCAGTCTTACAAGGAGTGCGACAAGGTGGAGTTTTGTCATCTTTTTTTATATCTTGTGTACATCAATGAACTTGTTACCAGCCTTGAAAAATCTAGCATAAATACCGGCATTTTGGGGATAACTAGTAATTGTTCTACATTAGCAGATGATATTGCATGCATTGGAATAACCCCAGCTGCCTTACAAAATATGCTGAATAAATCACACGAATATTCTAGAATTTGGCGCTTTTCATGTAATGCTCAAAAATCATCCATACTACAGATCCGTTCTAAAGGCGCAAAATTAGATCCAGACTGTACTTAGATACTAGGTAACATCACAATCCCTTGTTCCCAAACTTATAACCATCTAGGGATAATCATTAACAATAAGCTTAACCTCTCGCATAGGATTCTTTCAGCGTGTCGCAAAGGACAGAAATCATATTATGCGCTGAACAATATTGGATCGATCTATCTTAATCCGCTCACTTTATCTCATCTGTATAAGTCAGTTGTGCTACCCACAGTCCTCTACGGTTGCGAACTATGGAACAACTTTTCTACAAGTGATTATCAACGCCTGAATGTTTTTCAACATTTCGTTTGTGAAAATGCTCAGAATCTCCCCACAAAGACAAGATCCGACAGCTGTGAAAGTACTTTCAATGTTCTACCTATCAAATTCGAAACTGATGTCCGTAAACTGCTTTTTCTCGGGCGACTTTGTCGCATGGATCACCGTTCTCTCCCTAAGAAAGTCTTTTTGACACGTTTATATTCATTTTTGGAAGGCATATCCACAAAACAACTTGGTTTCATACCTGATGTTTTCTCAATTTTATCCGTTTATGATCTTACCGAATACCTGTGCACCTGGCTCACAAATGGTTCATTTCCAATGAAACATGTCTGGAAAAAGATTGTGAGATCCGCAGTATCAAAACATTGTAAATCACAACGGGACAATAGAATGCTGAAAGACAGTGATTTTCACCGCTCCCTGTCTATAACCCAGAATCAGAGACCCTCTTTTATATGGACAGTTCCTTCCAACTCTTATGAAATCCAGTTGTGTAAATTTATTTGTAAACTCATATCCAGTCCTCCTGATAAGACTCCAGACATCTGCAGATTTTGTGGCAAAATCTTTCTAGATATATTCATGCATATCACCTGCTCTTGTTCGCTAACTGCAACTCTACGTAATTGCTTATGGGAAGACATTTCTAACAACTTTGACGTCCACCTCTCTGCAGAAATCTGTGCAATGGCAGATGACGAAATATTTGCTCTCCTTTTTGGACGCGATTCCGTTCACTTGCTATCTGAAGAAGATGTCCGACAGTTTAAAATGAACAATTTTCGTTTCATAAGAAATGTTGCCACGTGGTACAACCGAGCCCTTCCAATTCTCTAGCAAATTGTCAGCGGACCACACACACACACACACACACACACACACACACACACACATTCCTAGTGGCCTTCAGTTTACAAGTTTGTGAATATAGAAATTTTATTTCCATATTTATCTATTTATTTTTTTATATTTAATCTTTTCATTTATTTTCCTATACCTTTTTTTCTATTTTGCTCGTTTTGCTATTTATTTGCATGTATTGTCTTCATTGTATATATTGTCATGTTGTATGCTAACCTTATTTTGTATTTGTCCTTGATTGCATATTTTTGAATTCATCTTTTTGCATAATCCTCTAATGAGGGAAATAAAGGATGAATGAATGAATGTCAAGTTAATTGTAATTCAAATAATTACTTTTTGAGTTAATTGACCTCATCCCTGGTATTTATACGTTTTATCACTGACGCATTACAGACGTGTTTCCTACCCGACTTCCTGTAAGTGATTACATAAAAAAAATTGACATGAGACATTTTCAAAGTGTATAAAACATTATCCATTCTATTTTACAAAAAAACTTATACTTATTTTTTTTCCTATTTTTAAATTTATATGGGTGCAATTACTAGTCCCAAGAAAACCATTGAGATATGGGAAGTTAAGGCGAGTTACGTTCGTTCATAAGATGTCGGTTTTTCTCTAGTAATCGGCTAATTATAATATGTATGAACTAAATCTTTATTAGACTGAGGTTCCTCTTTGATTGCACGTACATTAATAATCTTTTCCTTCTAGATTGGCGTCCCTCTTTGACCTCAAAATATGGCCAGCTCGCCGTATGCATCGACAGAGGAGACGACAAACCTTAACCGAGTGTGTCGACTTCTACTGGGTCCGTGTACTGATCAACTTCGTTTTGCATTACGTAGATACGTTCATCCTGCATCCCTGACTGTTACCATACGTCCGATAAAACATAAAATTTTACCTTTCTTATCAAAAAAACAAGAACGTCTTGTTTTACCAGAAGGTACTACTAGATATAGGGGCAATTATGATGATATGGACATCTCCTTACTTTACACAATGTTAAGAAGCATGTGGTTGGTACATGGAATACCATGGATGTATAATCATGATAAGGTCAAACATGAATCTGCTCATATAGAAAGTATTCATTTTGTCAGAAATAAATGTGGTGGGCATGCTACGAAAGACTATCTTTCACATACAGAATTTAAAACCTACTGGTCGACCCTCAGATCAGCTGTCGAAAACCTTGATAATATTTACAAAACCAATTACCTGGAAGGTGTTAAATTTCTATTAACTGAAGAAATGGACCCAGTACAAGGCCAACGTTACCGAGAAGAAATAAGGAAACAATATGAAGAAGAACAAAAAACAAAGGAAATGATTGGTAAACTCACAAGTAAGTTAAATTATGGATTTATCATGAAAGAAAATAAATAGGTAAAGTGCACTGATAATAGCAGTACCAACACTATAACCTTTAAAAAGTCATTCCCTTTTTTACAAAACATTTTCTTATGTTTTACACATGTAAACTTAAACATTTTTATTGATAAAATACAATGTTTAGCTCCGATCCTCAGCCAGGAAGGACAACTCTTTAATTCATAATTTAATTAAAAGTCTCAAAATGATGCTTGAAAATTAAATCTTTTCATGCAACTATTTTCATTATATGCCTCTCTATTTGTTTAAAGGTTATTTGAAGTTCTCAGAAAGGTCTGATTAAAAGTTTTACCCCGTAATAGCATTTTATTATAGAATTACATATATCAAGAAAATAAAGTTCATTTTAATCTAACCATAGATACCAATGTTTCTTAACATTCTATGAAATTAGAAATGATTTATGGAGCTTTGCAATGACAGGGGAATTTTTATACACTTTGTAAAATGGTTGAAGTAAACAAAAGAAACAAGCATTCTGAGAGTATTGCATAAGCAATACATGTCCCCTACCGGATTCCCCTTTTTCTTCAGGATGTCATTTTTTAATGTGCAAAAGTCATGTCCAAGGTTAAGCTGAAAGATTTTCAAGTTGTAAATGCCTTAAAACTAATAAAATAATCAAAATTAAGATGACAATTCAACTCATTTATCCATCGTCTTTTCCTCGCTTCATATTTTTGTCGACAATCGGAAGTTAGCGCAGTTCGAACCCGATCTTAATAAGCGATTATGAAAAATATTCAAAATGCCATAATTCTGTCAAAAATCAATGAAGCGTCGCGAAATTCAAACTTGATCTGTAACTCATTAAGATACATTAACGTACCAAAATTCAGCTCAATATCTGCAAGCGTTTAGAAAAAAAGTGCGGAAAACCAAGTGGGACAGACTGACAGGGACAGACAGACGGACGGACGGACGGACGGACGCAGAGGAAACCTATAGTCCCCTCCGGTTTCACCGGTAGGGGACTAATTAAAGAACATTATTTGTATAAAAATTGTAGAATTTCTTCAAAAGCCTGGATATCAATGATTTTTATTTTTGAAATGATCGAATTTGAATTGGAAAATGCATAGCAGGTGTTTTATTCGCAATTCTTGAAAATATATTTGAGATTTACTAATTTTCTCTATATTTTATGATTAACTTGAAAGATGGAGATTAAAGAATTATTATGGGTAAAAATACGTTACTTTGAAAATTCAGAGACATTTTTGTAAGCAATTTCAGTCAATGATAGATTTTCAGAACCTGAGGATCGAAGTACCTTAGGTTGAGAACCTTTCTTCAAAAAATATATTGATAAAAGTAGGACGAACAAAATTACCTTAGAAAACATTATCTGTTTTGCAGAAAAAATGGAGAAAACAGGGAAAGAAGTGAGTGCGATACCAGTGCATTATCATAGGCAAAAATCATACAATTCTATACTTGTCATGTATTTTGATTTAATGTCAGAGCAAAGCATACTGCAAATAGACAATGCAAATAATTATGAATATCTTAATAAACTAGTTCGTGAACTTGCACGTAAAATAGAATATGGATTTTCCATGGAAAGGAAAATCTTTAAAAGTAACTGATAATGGTAGTGCGAACAAAATTACCTTAGAAAACATTATCTGTTTTGCAGAAGAAATGGAGAAAACAGGGAAAGAAGTACAGGAAACGAAGGGTAAAGTATTAAATTACAATTTCATATACTGTAATTCATAATACAATTTATTACAATTTTACCCGTGAAATACTGTAATATAAATAGAGAATATTGCAAACTGAAATCCATATCATATGTCATATCAGCCCGAGGGCCGGAGGCCCGGGGGCTGATAAGGGGCCTGAGGGCTGATGTGACATATGATATGGATTTTAGTATGTAGTATTCTATTTATCATATATTTAAAACATTTAATATGCGAGTTTACATATAGTCATTGAAGAATGTTTCCTGCTTGTTTATGAAATTTTTCTTTAAAATGTCATAGAACCAATTTTAGGTAACTGACAAAAAAAAAAAATAAAGCTACAAAGGTCATTGAAGAATTATTTCACATGAATATTTAAATAAAATTAAGTAAATTAACTTTTAAACTGAATACAAACGTTACTTCCGGTTTGATATGGATTTTCGGCCCGTCGGTCCGATACGTGATATGGTTTTTTGGACCGGTCCGTGATATGGGGTATTGTGACGTCACCCGTATCACACCGTGCAGAATTGGTATATTTACTACTAAGTATATGATAATTATTCATTGAATAAAAAATGATATCCTGTCACAGTTTAAAAGTATATCAAAATGATATCCTCTCACAGTGTCAGAAGTGCGGGAAAACTCTAAATTTCCCCTTCCCAAAACGAAGTTTGTTGTAAAAAAAACCTTCTTTGACCTAATTTGAGATAGATAGAAATAAATAAACCATTCTGACAGCGAATTAAACTGTCAAATTTTCAAAAAATATGTTGCTAAATCCACGTTTATAGTGTTTTCACTTCACTAGCCATGACGTCTCAACCGCTCAACTATGGCGTCATGTAACCTTTGAATGTATTACAAATAGACATAGGAAAAGGGAAAAGTAAAAAATATTAAATGAAATAAATAAAAAAATTCAATGTTTTTTAGTTGAATATGGAATATTATATGGAATTCCACATTCAACTACAAAACATTGAATATCCTCTATATATATAATGGATTATGTTGAAAATTACGCCATACGATGAGCCAGATACGAAAAAGAAGACGTTGATACCTTGTAATAATGAATTAAGTGTATCAAATCCATGTAAAAACCGTTCGATTTTCGTTTCCAGCGCCGCGTCAAACCTAAGACGTAAAATAGGTAGTGACTGTTCCTTCACCAAGCGCCCGGCATCAAATGTGAAAGTCACGGGTCCTTCGGATATGACCTTTAAGACGAAAGTCCCGTGTCACGGTAGGCGCTGGATCGATAAAGAACCCTCACTGCTTAATGGCCCTGAGTGCCGAGTATAGGTCTAAATTTGAAGCCGTTCATCGGTATACGGTGACGTCTCCATACGAGTGAAAAATTCTCGAGAATTAATTCTACAAGTGGTAATCCTACTTATACTCATACTTCCCTTTCTAAGGAAGAAATTTTTCAAAATCACCTGTCAGTTTTGAATACTTTTAATATTCCACAGAGCCAAAATGAATTTGAACTACCTTATATATATTAGATTCCGAAACCTTCATAAGAATCCTTACAAAGATACATTACAGGTTCTAGTAAATGTTCAACCAAGCCTCTTTCGTTACTCCTCACTAAGATATTGACAGTAGTGAAGGAAAAACTTCAAGAGTACTGTGCAACTATATATTCTAGAAGTGGTGTGAATCAGATGTGGATACTTAAAAATTCTAAAAAAAAACTTTTGGACAATTTGAAATCAGAAGATTTTACAAAAATCAACAGCTTAAAAACTTACGACTTTTCAACTTTATACACAACAATCCCCCACGACAAATTAAAATCCAGGCTTTTTGATATCATTAACAGCTGCTTCTTCAATAAAAATGGAACTCGTAAATTTGCTTACCTCGTCATTGGTCATTTGCAAAATTATTTTTTAAAAAAGATTCTGATTGCACACATAAGTACTCTGAAGTTGACATCAAGAAGATGTTTGAGTTTCTGATTGACAATATCTATGTGGTTTTTGGAGACCAGGTATTACAACAATCTATTGGAATTCCCATGGGTACAAATTGCGCTCCGTATTTAGCAGACTTATTTTTATATTCATATGAAGCAGAATTTATGCAAAATCTTATGTGTGAAAAGACGAAAACACTTGCTGTAGCCTTCAACTCGACATTTAGATATATCGACGACGTTTTGTTAATTAATAATGATAATTTCAATTCCTACGTCGATACGATATATTCTGGTGAGCTTGAGATAAAAGATACCACAGAGTCCGACAGTTCTGCTTCATATTTGGATGTTTTACTTGAAAAAGACATTCATGATAATCTAACAACCAAGCTATATGATAAACGTGATGACTTTAACTTTTCTATCGTCAACTTCCCTTACTTATGCATTAATATACCTTCATCACCTGCATACGGAGTACATATATCTCAGTTGATTCGCTACGCAAGAGCATGCTCTACCTATGAACAATTTCTTATACGAGGTAAATTATTGACAAGCAAGTTGATGAAACAAGAATATCAGCAGTTTCGTTTAAAGTCATCATTTCGTAAGTTCTATGGTCGAGACGATGACCTTGTCAGCAAATACAATTTATCATTGAGTCAAATGCAGACTGACGTTTTTCATACCAATTGTTAGTCCATTATTTATACACTGAATTGACAACGGATCACCACCCGTTATTTCCTGATCATGACAACGAGGACACGGTGGATGTGACCGGTCGGCAGGGGATGCTCACTTCTCCATGGCACCTGATCCCACCTCTGAGGTTTCGGAGGTCCGTGTTTGCTCTGCTCATATTTTGTATATTGTTTAATGGACTTTGAGATTGAATACTGTTCGTTATCTCTATATCTTTCGAGAGAAACATAAACAATATACATTCAATCAATCAAAGAACCTTGAGGTACATTGAGAGGTATAAAATGAAAATTGTTGCATGAAAACGTTAAATTTTCTAGCTTCATTTTGAGACTTTTTAAATCAAATTCAAAAATAAACAGTTATCCTACCTGGGTGAGGATCGGAGCACCTTAAAGGAGACTACTTATATTACTGTTTCATTGATCAATAATTTCATCAATAATTT
Source organism: Saccostrea cuccullata (assembly GCF_032062105.1). Classification (NCBI taxonomy): domain Eukaryota; kingdom Metazoa; phylum Mollusca; class Bivalvia; order Ostreida; family Ostreidae; genus Saccostrea; species Saccostrea cuccullata. The sequence goes on along the minus strand of NW_026926648.1, from coordinate 238,478 downwards.
AACTTATTTTAGAAATTGTTCATATGTAGAGCATACTCTTGCATGCTGAATCAACCGAGATATATAAACTCCGTGCTCAGGTGATGAAAACGTACAAAGAAAAGGGAAGTTGACGATAGAAAAAATGAATCACGTTTATCATAGAGATTGGTTGTTAAATTACTGTTAATGTCTTTTCGAAGTAAAACATTCAATATGAAACAGATGTGACGGACTTTAAGTGCCTTTTATACTAGTAACAAGGATATATCGTATCGACATAAAAATGGAAGTTACCATTGCTAATTCAATACGTCGTTGATATATCTAAATTTCGAGTTGAAGGCCACCAGTGTTCTTTTTACGCATAAGATTTTGGACAAATTCTGCTTCATGTGAATACATAAATAGGTTTTCTAATTACGGTATGCAATTGGTACCCATGGGAATTCCAATCGATTGTTAGAAGACCTGTTTTTTTGTTCTTTTTAAAAAAACACATATATGTAATTTGTCAATTTTTTTAATGTCAACTTAAGAGTATTTGTATGTGCATCAGAATGTTTTCTTGTAACAAAATATTTTTGCAGATGACCAATGACAAGGTTAATAAATTTACGAGTTCCATTTTTAGTTTACCTTAGTAAACTCAGGTGACCTATTGCTATCCGTTTTCGTCCGCCGTCGTGTGTTGTGCATCGTCCGTCATGCGTCGTGCGTTAACATTTGAACATTTTCAGCTTCTTCTCTACAACCGCTCAACCAATTTCAACCTAATTTGGCATAAAGCATCTATGGGTGTTGGGGGACAAAAGTTGTGAATTTTATGGAACCTGCCCTCCTGGGGCCTGAGGGGTGGAGCAAAACCCACTAAAATTAATGTTATCTTTAAATATCTTCTTCTTTACTCCTGGACATCAAGCAGTCAAACTGTTTGCATGATTGTAATTAGCATTGAGTCCTCTACCAAAATTAGTTATGTTGAATATTAATAATGCTGCCTTTTTCAAATTTGTGAATTTCATGGCCCCTACCCCCTTGGGCCTGAGGGGTGGGGCCAAAATCACTAAACATAATGCATTCCTTAAAAATCTTCTTCTTTACTCCTGAACATCGAGCAGTCAAACTGTTTGCCTGATAGTAATAAGCATTGAATCCTCTACCTAAATTATGAAATTCATGGCCCTGGGGTCAGGGGTTCTTAAGTGCTAGGGTAGGGCTATATAGATTATATAGTGAATAAGCATTATTTCTTTGAAAATCTTCTTCTCTGCTCCTGGGTATTTACACACAAAATACATAATTCTGTTGAATAATGCTCCCTCTTCCAATTTTGTGAATTTCATGGTCCCTGCCCTCCACCCCCCCCCCCCCCCCCCCCCCCCCCCCCCCTCTCTGGGTGCTGAGGAGTGGGACCATAACCACTAAAATTAATGCAATCTTTGAAAACTTCTTCTTGTAATCAGCATTTAGTCCTCTACCAAAATTGTGAAATTCATGGCCCCAGGGTCAGGAGTTCTAGTGTTAGGGCGGGGCTTCATAGATTATGTAGTAAAATTGCATTATTTTTTTGAAAATCTTCTTCTCTGCTCCTTGGCATTTGATTGATTAATTGTTTATTGTTTAACGTCCCTCTCGAGAATTTACACTCATATAGAGACGCCACCACTCGCCGGTGGAGAGCTTCAAAGTTTGTCCTATACTCGGCACTCAGGACCATTGAACAGTGAGGGTTCTTCTTCGTGGAAGCACCTTCTGCGACACGAGACTTCGGTTTATACGATCTCACCTGAAAGACCGGTCTCCAAGTCCATTGTGGGATTCGAACCCGCGACGTAAGGATTGACGCCTTACTTCGCGACTCTAGAGCAGACGCTCTAACCACTGCGCTACTCGCTGGGCATTTGATGAACAAACCAAATACATAGTTTTGTTGAATAAGGCAGCCTTTTCCAAAATTGTGAATTTCATGGCCCTTGGGTCAGGGGTTCTTAGGTGCTAGGGTGGGGCTATAAAGATTATGTAGTGAAAAAGCATTTTTTTTCTTTGAAAATTTTCTTCTCTTCTCCTGGGTGTTTAATTAAGTATGAAAGTTGTTACTTGATACTCATGTGACATATAAGGCCTCTTGTTATTGAAAACACAGCTGTCAATTATATCAAAAAGTCTGGACTTTAATTTATCTTGGGGAATGTCTGTTTATAAAGTTAAATGCCGTACGTTTTTAAGCTGTGAATTATAGTGAAATCTTGTGATTTCAAATTGGCCGAAAGTACCTTGAAATTATTCACATTTGATTTACACCACTTCATGAATATATTGTTGCAGAGTACTCTTGAAGTTTCTTCTTCACTACTGTCAATATCTTAGTGAGAAGTAAAAAAAGAGGCTTGGTTTAACATTTACTGGAACGCACTACGTATCTTTGTCTGTAGGGATTCTTATAAATTTTCTGAATCTAATATCGAAATGGTAGTTAAAAATCATTTTGGTTCTTTTGGATATCAAAACTTTTCAAAAGTCACACATAATTTTGAAGAATTTCTTCCTTAGAAAGTGAACTATGAGTATAATTTGGATTACCACTTGTAAATTCTAATCCCAGATCTTTTCTTAAATACAATTTTCCAAACGAATAGAATGTTGTTCTTACCTGCCTTTTCAGCAGGGACCAGAACGTACTGATCATGTAATATATATATAGTGGGTTGAGTGGTATAAGAGAAGTTGCAAATAAGAGATGTGTTCCCCAAAGCGTAACAGGCGGACATCCCGGTCACTATGTACCCTCCGATTGCTGAAGTGCTAAATTACAGATTGATTTTTTTATCATTTCTTCAGAATGTTTATTAAGGTCTTCCGTCTTCAGCAGAAGACCTTCTTGTTATTCTTCGGTTTCTTTTTCACTTTTTTCTTACCTATTATTATTCCTTTTTATCTTACCGATTTTGTGCACGCGATTTCTCGAAAACAGCTCAATGGATTTTAATGAAACTTTCAGGACTTATGTAACATTACTTGAACTTGATTCATTTTTTTTCCGTTTTGATGATGTCACTTCCGGTCCGGAAATATTGTCGATTTTATGATTTTTGAAGGGACAGGTTGTCCGTGAATGTTCTAAAAAATGGCTATAGATAGAAACATGAAAATATCAGTTATGATAGTCCTTAGTCTGTAGATGTGCAAAATGAATTTTATTTTTATTGAAATTGCCACACGTCGGCGCTCGCTATCGCTCGAAAATTGTCCTATCGCAAATTTCAAAATTTTAAAAACATTTTCTACGATATCTTTTTACCTGGAAATATTTTTTTAGAACATATAGCAAAAAGAAGTGTAGAATTCCAAGATAATCAAATCAAATAATCTCTTGAAAAAAGGACTGGCCCCTCAAATAAAGGGCCTAGAGGGGCCGAAATTTTTTTTTTATCTCAAAACGTATTGAGAATTTGTAATACATCAAAGAAGAAAAGTTGTTCAAAATATATTCTGGAAGCAAAAAAATAAATTTTCCGTCCGTCATCGTCATTTCCGGTCAAACTGGAAGTTGCAAAAAATGGCTTATTTTTGCATTAATTAACATAGTATCAGAGGATTCAAAGCATTTTTTGGCGGTATTTCTCATTTTTGTTTAAAAAGTCATTCCCTTTTTTGCAAAACATTTTCTTATGTTTTACACATGTAAACTTAAACATTTTTATTGATAAAATACAATGTTTAGCTCCGAACCTCAGCCAGGAAGGACAACTCTTTAATTCATAATTTAATTCATAAAGTCTCAAAATGAAGCTTGAAAATTAAATTTTTTCATGCAACTATTTTCATTATATGCCTCTCTATTTGTTTCAATGTTATTTGAAGTTCTCAGAAAGGTCTGATTAAAAGTTGAAATTTTTACCCCATAAAAGCATTTTAATTTAGAATTACATATATCAAGAAAAAAAAGTTCATTTTAATCTAACCATAGATACCAATGTTTCTTAACATTCTATGAAATTAGAAATGATTTATCGAGCTTTGCAATGACAGGGGAATTTTTATACACTTTGTAAAATGGTTGAAGTAAACAAAAGAAATTAAAGAACATTATTTGTATAAAAATTGTAGAATTTCTTCAAAAGCCTGGATATCAATGATTTTTTGTTTTTTGAAATGATCGAATTTGAATTGGAAAATGCATAGCAGGTGTTTTATTCGCAATTCCTGAAAATATATTTGAGATTTACTAATTTTCTCTATATTTTATGATTAACTTGAAAGATGAAGATTAAAGAATTATTATGGGTAAAAATACGTTACTTTGAAAATTCAGAGACATTTTTGTAAGCAATTTCAGTCAATGATAGATTTTCAGAACCTGAGGATCGAAGTACCTTAGGTTGAGAACCATTCTTCAGAAAATATATTGATAAAAGTAGTACGTACAAAATTACCTTAGAAAACATTATCTGTTTTGCAGAAAAAATGGAGAAAACAGGGAAAGAAGTACAGGAAATGAAGGGTAAAGTATTATATAAAAATTTTATATATTGGTGAGTTGGAAATTAATAATTACAGCTTATTCTGATATCAAAACAAATTACACTTATCTGCAACTAACCGGATGTCTTTTGCTTCTAGTTCTAATTATTAAACTGTGCGATACCAGTGCATTATCATAGGCAAAAATCATACAATTCTATACTTGTCATGTATTTTGATTTAATGTCAGAGCAAAGCATACTGCAAATAGAGAATGCAAATAATTATGAATATCTTAATAAACTAGTTCGTGAACTTGCACGTAAAATAGAACATGGATTTTCCATGGAAAGAAAAATCGTTAAAAGTAACTGATTATAGTAGTACGAACAAAATTACCTTAGAAAACATTATCTGTTTTACAGAAGAAATGGAGAAAACAGGGAAAGAAGTACAGGAAACGAAGGGTAAAGTATAAAATTACAATTTCATATACTGTAATTCATAATACAATTTATTACAATTTTACCCGTGAAATACTGTAATATAAATAGAGAATATTGCAAACTAAAATCCATATCATATGTCATATCAGCCCGAGTGGCCCCATATCAGCCCGAGGGCTGATAAGGGGCCTGAGGGCTGATGTGACATATGATATGGATTTTAGTATGTAGTATTCTATTCATCATATATTTAAAACATTTAATATTCGAGTTTACATATAGTCATTGAAGAATGTTTCCTGCTTGTTTATGAACTTTTTCTTTAAAATGTCATAGAACCAATTTTAGGTAACTGACAAAAAAATAAGACTACAAATGTCATTGAAGAATTATTTCATATGAATATTTAAATAAAATTAAGTAAATTAACATTTAACTTAATACAAACGTTACTTCCGGTTTGATATGGATTTTGGCCCGTCGGTCCGATACGTGATATGGCTTTTCGGACCAGTCCGTGATATGGGGTATTGTGATGTCACCCGTATTACACCGTGCAGAATTGGTATATTTACTACTAAGTATATGATAATTATTCATCGAATAAAAAATGATATCCTGTCACAGTTTAAAAGGATATCAAAATGATATCCTTTCACAGTGTCAGAAGTGCGGGAAAACTCTAAATTTCCCTTCCCAAAACGAAGATTGCTGTAAAAAAAACTTCTTTGACCTAATTTGAGATAGATAGAAATAAATAAACCATTCTGACAGCGAATTAAACTGTCAAATTTTCAAAAAATATGTTGCTAAATCCACGTTTATAGTGTTTTCACTTCACTAGCTATGACGTCTCACCCGCTCAACTATGGCGTCATGTAACCTATGAATGTATTACAAAAAGACATAGGCAAAGGGAAAAGTAAAAAAATTAAATGAAATAAATAAAAAAATTCAATGTTTTTTAGTTGAATATGGAATATTATATGGAATTCCACATTCAACTACAAAACATTGAATATCCTTTATATATATAATGGATTATGTTGAAAATTACGCCATACGATGAGCCAGATACGAAAAAGAAGACGTTGATTCCTTGTCATAATGAATTAAGTGTATCAAATCCATGTTAAAACCGTTCGATTCTCGTTCCCGTCGCCGCGTCAAACCTAAGACGTAAAATAGGTAGTGACTGTTCCTTCACCAAGCGCCCGGCATCAGAAGTGAAAGTCACGGGTCCTTCGGATATGACCTTTAAGACGAAAGTCCCGTGTCACGGTAGTCGCTGGATCGATAAAGAACCCTCACTGCTTAATGGCCCTGAGTGCCGAGTATAGGTCTAGATTTGTAGCCGTTCATCGGTATACGGTGACGTCTCCATACGAGTGAAAAATTCTCGAGAATTAATTCTACAAGTGGTAATCCTACTTATACTCATACTTCCCTTTCTAAGGAAGAAATTTTTCAAAATCACTGTCAGTTTTGAATACTTTTAAGGACGTTCGATCCTGATATTTTGAGCGTATTTCGCGCAGGTCCTTTATTCATAAAATTTAGCATCATTTTTAGGTTCTAACAATAAAACTGAATTCAACAATGCAAATTAAACTATATTCAATGAAAAATCCGCGATTAAATTCCATTCAAGTAGAATTATGCTAGGGACTATATTTTGTGGCGGAAGGTTTTATAGACGAAAATGGTCAGTTTTTTCCATTTGAACTATAATAGTACTGTTAATTTTGGATGCCTATTTTTCCATGCTGGTTGCACACAAAGCTGTTTTTTGCAGTGAAATATGTTATGCTGGTTCTGAAATATCTATTAAATTATTTCTTATGAATTCTTTTAGCAAAGTTTGACAAATATAGTAAATATATTCTGAAAATCCGGGAAAAAATTGAGCCAATTTTAACGTAAAATTCACACTTTTTTGGTAATATCTGAAAATGTACATCATATACCCCCACTTTTGATGTTCTCTTCTAAATATTCAAGATATCTTTGACCTATTTGCTTAAAATCAGAAAAAGTTTAAGACTTTAAAATAATTTTCTTGCCTATTATATTTCCAATGCCGGAAAAATAACATTTTATTAGTGCAGAAAGGTCAAATAATTGATTATGCGAAGCAATTTGAAACTTTTTCTTAGTCACAATTTTTAAGTGTCTTTTTTCAAACATACTTTGAGTTCATTTTGTTTCATGCTTTAATTGGATAAAAATATTGGAGGGAAAACGTCGAAGATGTAATGTTTAATTAAAACACAAATTTCAGTGCAGAAAGGTCATATTAAATGTACTGTAGCGCTAAAAGAAGCATATTGACCCCCATTTTTTTATTTGAATTTTAACTAAGCTATGTATGTAGAAACTAAAAATATACTTGGCAAAAAAAGTTTAAGACTTTAAATATCAGGATCGAACGTCGTTAATACTCCACAGAGCCAAAATGAATTTGAACTACCTTATATATATATATTGGATTCCGAAACCTTCATGAGAATCCTTACAAAGATACATAGCAGGTTCTAGTAAATGTTCAACCAAGCCTCTTTCGTTACTCCTCACTAAGATATTGACAGTAGTGAAGGAAAAACTTCAAGAGTACTGTGCAACTATATATTCTAGAAGTGGTGTGAATCAGATGTGGATACTTAAAAATTCTAAAAAAAACTTTTGGACAATTTGAAATCACAAGATTTTACAACCAGAAGTCTCTGTCGAGACTGTAGCTCTACTGGTTTATACTTAAAACAAAGGAAGAGAAAAGTAGCAGTTGGGACTTGAGACTTTAAATCAGCAATAAATAGAAAAATGATCCTTGCCACTCATCAAAATAAAAACCGATGCACAGAATTATGTATCTTAGTATAGTCTACTTGTATGCCAAGTTATATTGAAATCGAACTAAAACTGTAGGAGGAGTAGCATTTTGAAACAATTTCACAAAAATTTCTATTCTTAGTAACCATGGCAACACCGTTCATTGAAATCAACAACCGATGCACAGAATTATGTATCTTAATGTAGTCTACTTGTGTGCCAAGATATATTAAAATCGGACTAAAACTGTACGAGGAGTAGCATTTTTAAACAATTTCACAATTTGTATTTTTAGCAACCACGGCAACACCGTTTATTGAAATCAAAAACTGATGCATAGAATTATGTATCTTAGTGTAGTCTACTTGTGTGCCAAGTTATAATGAAATCGAACCAAAACTGTAGGAGGAGTAGCATTTTGAAACAATTTCACAAAAATTTCTATTTTCAGCAACCAAGGCAACATCGTTCATCGAAATTAAAAACAGATGCATAGAATTATGTTTCTTAGTGTAGTCTACTTGTGTGCCAAGTTATATTGAAATCGGACTAAAATTGTAGGAGGAGTAGCATTTTGAAACAATATCACAAAAATTTCTATTTTTAGTAACCTCGGCAACACCGTTCATCGAAATCAAAAACCGATGGACAGAATTATGTATCTTAGTGTAGTCTACTTGTGTGCCAAGTTATATTGAAATCGAACCAAAACTGTACGAGGAGTAGCATTTTGAAACAATTTCACAGAAATTTATATTTTTAGTAACCATGGCAACACCGATCACCGAAATCAAAAACCGATGCACAGAATTATGTATCTTAGTGTAGTCTACTTGTGTGCCAAGTTATATTGAAATAGGACCAAAATTGTAGGAGGAGTAGCATTTTGAAACAATTTCACAAAAATTTCTATTTTTAGTAACCTCGGCAACCATGTTCATCGAAATCAAAAACCGATGCACAGAATTATGTATCTTAGTGTAGTCTACTTGTGTGCCAAGTTATATTGAAATCGAACCAAAACTGTAGGAGGAGTAGCATTTTGAAACAATTTCACAGAAATTTCTATTTTTAGTAACCATGGCAACACCGTTCACCGAAATCAAAAACCGATGTATAGAATTATGTATCTTAGTGTAGTCTACTGGTGTGCCAAGTTATATTGAAATAGGACCAAAATTGTAGGAGGAGTAGCATTTTGAAACAATTTCACAAAAATTTCTATTTTTAGTAACCATGGCAACACTGTTCATCGAAATCAAAAACCGATGCACAGAATTATGCATCTTAGTGTAGTCTACTTGTGAGCAAAGTTATATTGAAATCGGACCAAAACTGTAGGAGGAGTAGCATTTTGAAAAATTGTTTACAGACAGACAGACAGACAGACGGACGGACGACGGACGCATTACTATCGCATAAGCTCTTCTGGTCTCTGACCAGTAGAGCTAAAAATCAACAGCTTAAAAACTTACGACTTTTCAACTTTATACACAACAATCCCCCACGACAAATTAAAATCCGGGCTTTTTGATATCATTGACAGCTGCTTCTTTAATAAAAATGGAACTCATAAATTTGCTTACCTTGTCATTGGTCATTTGCAAAATTATTTTGTTAAAACAGATTCTGATTGCACACATAAGTACTCTGAAGTTGACATCAAGAAGATGCTTGAGTTTCTGATTGACGATATCTATGTGGTTTTTGGAGACCAGGTATTACAACAATCTATTGGAATTCTCATGGGTACAAATTGCGCTCCGTATTTAGCAGACTTATTTTTATATTCATATGAAGCAGAATTTATGCAAAATCTTATGTGTGAAAAGAAGAAAACACTTGCTGTGGCCTTCAACTCGACATTTAGATATATCGACGACGTTTTGTTAATTAATAATGATAATTTCAATTCCTACGTCGATGCGATATTGTTATGGGTCATAATAACCCTTAAAGCCAGCAAAGATCAATCACACAGTTTAAACTTAACAATAATTTATTTACAGTAATATACAAATCATTAAGTACAAACTTAGCAAAAATCTAAAAATACATACATCAGAGTGTCTGTTGCTGGCTTATAATCAAATTTAACGGTTCAATAAACAAAATTCTGACAATAAACTGCAAAAGTGCAAGAAATTCTTAATCCCGGACGAGCCCCCAATTCTGTTATGGGTCAGAATTACCCGAAATGCCAGCAAAGATCAATAACAAAATTTAAACTTAACAATAATTTATTTACAGTAATATATAATAAGTATATGAAACATAAAGTACAAACTTAGAAAGAATCTAAAAATACATACATCAGAGTGTCCGTTTGCTGCACACAATGTCCCAGTGAAATTATATCCCAGTAATACCTCAATGATGCTTATACGACAATTATCTATGCATCGAATTGACAGGGTATTTTTACAGTAATATAAATCTAGAATATTCTAGAAGGATATGGAAATAACGAACAGTATTCAATCTCAACGTCCATTAAACAAATATACAAAATAAGAGCAGAGCAAACACGGACCTCCGAAACATCAGAGGTGGGATCAGGTCCCATGGAGGAGTGAACATCCCCTGCCGACCGGTCACACCCGCCGTGTGCTCGTTGTCTTAATCAGGAAATAACGGGAAAAAAATCCGTGGTCAATTCAGTGTATAAATAATGGACTAATTGTAAATACATGATATTCCTGGAAATTGTAATGGACTAATTGTAAATACATGATATTCCTGGAAAGTTCTGGACATGAATAAAGTTAAGAATGTTCTAGAAAAAATGACCAAACATATTGACCACTCTGGAATGTTCAAGAAACTTAATGTTACTAATAATATACAAGATGAAACATTTCTACACATCTCACAACAATATATTCTGGTGAGCTTGAGATAAAAGATACCACAGAGTCCGACAGTTCTGCTTCATATTTGGATGTTTTACTTGAAAAAGACACAAATGATAATCTAACAACCAAGTTACATTTGTATATGATAAACATTTCTAATCATGACAACGAGGACACGGTGGGTGTGACCGGTCGGCAGGGGATGCTCCCTTCTCCATGGCACCTGATCCCACCTCAGAGGTTTCGGAGGTCCGTGTTTTGCTCTGCTCATATTTTGTATATTGTTTAATGGACTTTGAGATTGAATACTGTTCGTTATCTCTATATCCTTCGAGAGAAACATAAACAATATACATTCAATCAATCAAAGAACCTTGAAGTACATTGAAAGGTATAAAATGAAAATTGTTGCATGAAAACATTAAATTTTCTAGCTTCATTTTGAGAACTTTTAAATCAAATTCAAAAATAAACAGTTATCCTACCTGGGTGAGGATCGGAGCACCTTAAAGGAGACTACTTATATTACTGTTTCATTGATCAATAATTTCATCAATAATTTAACTTATTTTAGAAATTGTTCATATGTGGAGCATACTCTTGCATGCTGAATCAACCGAGATATATAAACTCCGTGCTCAGGTGATGAAAACCTACAAAGAAAAGGGAAGTTGAGTTTAGAAAAAATGAATCACGTTTATCATAGAGATTGGTTGTTAAATTACTGTTAATGTCTTTTCGAAGTAAAACATTCAATATGAAACAGATGTGACGGACTTTAAGTGCCTTTTATACAAGTAACAAGGATATATTGTATCGACATGAAAATGGAAGTTACCATTTTTAATACAATACGTCGTTGATATATCTAAATTTGAGTTGAAGGCCACCAGTGTTCTTTTTACGCATAAGATTTTGCACAAATTCTGCTTCATGTGAATACATAAATAGTTTTTCTAATAACGGTATGCAATTGGTACCCATGGGAATTCAAATCGATTGTTAGAAGACCTGTTTTTTTTTATTAAAAAAAAACAACACATATTTGTAATTTGTCAATTTTTTGTATGTCAACTTAAGAGTATTTGTATGTGCATCAGAATGTTTCCTTGTAACAAAATATTTTTGCAGATGACCAATGACAAGGTTAATAAATTTACGAGTTCCATTTTTTGGTTACCTGAGCAAACTCAGGTGACCTATTGCTTTCCGTTTTCGTCCGCCGTCGTGTGTTGTGCGTCGTCCGTCATGCGTTAACTTTTGAACATTTTCAGCTTCTTCTCTACAACCGCTCAACCAATTTCAACCTAATTTGGCATAAAGCATCTATGGGTGTAGGGGGACAAAAGTTGTGAATTTTATGGAATCTGCCCTCCTGGGGCCTGAGTGGTGGGGCAAAAACCACTAAAATTAATGTTATCTTTAAAAATCTTCTTCTTTACTCCTGGACATCAAGCAGTCATACTGTTTGCATGATTGTAATCAGCATTGAGTCCTCTACCAAAATTAGTTATATTGAATATTAATAATGCTGCCTTTTTCAAATTTGTGAATTTCATGGCCCCTACCCCTTTGGGCCTGAGGGATGGGGCCAAAATCACTAAAAATAATGCAATCCTTAAAAATCTTCTTCTTTACTCCTGAACATCAAGCAGTCAAACTGTTTGCCTGATAGTAATAAGCATTGAATCCTCTACCTAAATTATGAAATTCATGGCCCTGGGGTCAGGGGTTCTTAAGTGCTAGGGTAGGGCTATATAGATGATATAGTGAATAAGCATTATTTCTTTGAAAATCTTCTTCTCTGCTCCTGGGTATTTTATAAACACACAAAATACATAATTATGTTGAATAATGCTCCCTCTTCCAATTTTGTGAATTTCATGGTCCCTGCCCTCCACACCCCCCCCCCCCCGGGAGTGGGTGCTGAGGAGTGGGACCATAACCACTAAAATTAATGCAATCTTTGGAAACTTCTTCTTGTAATCAGCATTAAGTCCTCTACCAAAATTGTGAAATTCATGGCCCCAGGGTCAGGAGTTCTAGTGCGAGGGCGGGGCTACATAGATTATGTAGTAAAATTGCATTATTTTTTTGAAAATCTTCTTCTCTGCTCCTTGGCATTTGATTGATTGATTGTATATTGTTTAACGTCCCTCTCGAAAATTTTTCACTCATATGGAGACGCCACCACTCGCCGGTGGAGAGCTACAAATTTTGTCCTATACTCGGCACTCAGGGCCATTGAGCAGGGAGGGATCTTTATCGTGCCAACACCTACTGCGACACGGGACCTCGGTTTATACGGTCTCACCTGAAAGACCGGTCTCCAAGTCCATTGTGGGATTCGAACCCGCGACGTAAGGATTGACGCCTTACTTCGCGACTCTAGAGCAGACGCTCTAACCACTGCGCTACTCGCTGGGCATTTGATGAACAAACCAAATACATAGTTTTGTTGAATAAGGCAGCCTTTTCCAAAATTGTGAATTTCATGGCCCTTGGGTCAGGGGTTCTTAGGTGCTAGGGTGGGGCTATAAAGATTATGTAGTGAAAAAGCATTTTTTTTCTTTGAAAATTTTCTTCTCTTCTCCTGGGTGTTTAATTAAGTATGAAAGTTGTTACTTGATACTCATGTGACATATAAGGCCTCTTGTTATTGAAAACACAGCTGTCAATTATATCAAAAAGTCTGGACTTTAATTTATCTTGGGGAATGTCTGTTTATAAAGTTAAATGCCGTACGTTTTTAAGCTGTGAATTATAGTGAAATCTTGTGATTTCAAATTGGCCGAAAGTACCTTGAAATTATTCACATTTGATTTACACCACTTCATGAATATATTGTTGCAGAGTACTCTTGAAGTTTCTTCTTCACTACTGTCAATATCTTAGTGAGAAGTAAAAAAAGAGGCTTGGTTTAACATTTACTGGAACGCACTACGTATCTTTGTCTGTAGGGATTCTTATAAATTTTCTGAATCTAATATCGAAATGGTAGTTAAAAATCATTTTGGTTCTTTTGGATATCAAAACTTTTCAAAAGTCACACATAATTTTGAAGAATTTCTTCCTTAGAAAGTGAACTATGAGTATAATTTGGATTACCACTTGTAAATTCTAATCCCAGATCTTTTCTTAAATACAATTTTCCAAACGAATAGAATGTTGTTCTTACCTGCCTTTTCAGCAGGGACCAGAACGTACTGATCATGTAATATATATATAGTGGGTTGAGTGGTATAAGAGAAGTTGCAAATAAGAGATGTGTTCCCCAAAGCGTAACAGGCGGACATCCCGGTCACTATGTACCCTCCGATTGCTGAAGTGCTAAATTACAGATTGATTTTTTTATCATTTCTTCAGAATGTTTATTAAGGTCTTCCGTCTTCAGCAGAAGACCTTCTTGTTATTCTTCGGTTTCTTTTTCATTTTTTTCTTACCTATTATTATTCCTTTTTATCTTACCGATTTTGTGCACGCGATTTCTCGAAAACGGCTCGATGGATTTTAATGAAACTTTCAGGACTTATGTAACATTACTTGAACTTGATTCATTTTTTGCGTTTTGATGATGTCATTCCCGGTCCGGAAATATTGTCGAATTTATGATTTTTGAAGGGACAGGTTGTCCGTGAATGTTCTAAAAAATGGCTATAGATAGAAACATGAAAATATCAGTTATGATAGTCCTTAGTCTGTAGATGTGCAAAATGAATTTTTTTTTATTGGAATTGCCGCACGTCGGCGCTCGCTATCGCTCGAAAATTGTCCTATCGCAAATTTCAAAATTTTAAAAACATTTTCTACGATATCTTTTTACCTGGAAATATTTTTTTTAGAACATATAGCAAAAAGAAGTGTAGAATTCCAAGATAATCAAATCAAATAATCTCTTGAAAAAAGGACTGGCCCCTCAAATAAAGGGCCTAGAGGAGCCAAATTTTTTTTTGATATCTCAAAACGTATTGAGAATACATCAAAGACGAAAAGTTGTTCAAATATTAAGCTTAATCTTTTGGTGTCGTCAAAATACGTCCGACGTCGTCACTTCCGGCCAAACTGGAAGTAGTCAGAAAACGCGCATTTTTGCCGTTCTTGTCAAGTTTTAGGGTAACATATGTCTCTGGAAGCAAAAAAATAAATTTTACGTCCGTCGTTGTCACTTCCGGTGAAACCGGAAGTTGCAAAAAATGGCTTATTTTTGCATTAATTATCATAGCTTTATAGGTTTCATTCCATTTTTTGGCCGTATTTCTCATTTTTGTTTAAAATGAAAGCTACTTCCGGTCAAACAGGACGGAAGACCTACTCGTTACTTTGCAACGAGCTTTGCTCTAGTTGTTATTATTATAACTTTTGCTACAAATCCGATTTCATTTTTTTCCAGAGAAGATAATGGCTCCTATTCCCCAAAATGTTAAAGGTACGTACAATAGATTTAAATGACACAATACATCTAAATAACACAAAAAAAAAAAAAACAGGGTCAGATTATATTTTTTTCAAAATTAAAAACAATCATAAATTTGGAACCTTGTTTTTGGAGGGGGTGAACTATAACCGTTTTCTCTTTCACTCATAAACCTTCGTTTGTTTATATATCTCACTTGATTCGATACATGAGAGCATTTCATACGTTTGAACTATATCTAAAATAGGGTTATTGACAAACAAGTTGATGAAACAAGATTATCAGCAGTGTTGTTTAAAGTCATCATTTAAAAGTTCTATCATCGATACAATGACTTTGTGAGCAAATTCAATTTATCATTAAGTCAAATGCTGACTGACGTTTTTCATACTGATTGTTAGACCCTCATTGTCGACAATATTTTTTTCGTTATTTCCCGATCGTTATAGGGAGCACACGACAGGTGTAAATGGTCAAAATTTTATGAAAAGTAGCGAGTATTTCGGAACTTTCAGCATCAGAATTGTGCATTTGAACTAGTTTTTTCCATTATTCTTGTAAGAGTGTTCACCAGAAAATGTAGACTTTATGTTGACATATACTTCTGTTTAATCATTTATCCACTCTAAAATAATGTGACCGTTACATTTTATTCAATAATTGGTAAATTTTAACAACATAAAATAAAAAGTAAAGCAGTTTTTACACTTTGAAGCATTGACATTGTAAGGGAAGAAAGTCCTTATTAATAAAATATTAAATCCTCGGAAATAGTTCAAAGCAAAGCTTCATTTAAAATATCAATCAAAAACATGAAGTACTTTGCTTTGAAATTAATTAAACATTTTAATAACTTGATACTTTTAATGTAAAAACCTACCTATATTACCATTACGGAAGTAATTTTTAAGGCAAAATTGTTTTTATACCCCCCGAAAACGAAGTTTAGGGGTACAATGTATATTGGAATAAGCTTGTCCGTCTGTCTGTAGAAAATATTTTGTCCAGAACGTTTCTCAGAAACTATTGAAGGCATTTGTCTGAAAAATTGTCCATTTATTATTCACCATATGAAGGTATGCACCTGGTATTTTAATCATGATTGGATGTTTTTGTGCATTTTACAGGAATTTTTTTTTTCATTTTTCTTTTGTTGTTTTGTTCGGCCCATAACTAGAAAACTATTAGACTTACAACCATTAAACTTGCCAATTTATGCATCTTGGGTATAGGCTGTGCCATGACCTATATCAAGGTCACTATGACCTTTAGTTAAAGAGAATTAAAAAAAATTGCTATTGAATTACAAAATCCCAAAAATGTAAGACTGTTGCAGTATCCCTATTTATAACATGTAAAATCAAGAAAATATTTTTTTTTCATTATATACTTTACAGCAATCCATAGCAAATGTTATTTTATAAAGAGAAAATCTACCTTTAGATCTCCAAAGGGTACTCAAGCACTGGTCAAGGAAAATTTTGATAATAGAAAATTGCATGTCAAATTAGAGAGACATCAATTAGTTTAGTGTAAGGAGTTACCGTAAGTGGTAGAACTTCTGTCTGATAAAGGAGTTATTTGTATCTTGGGAACTGGGCTAATGAATCAGCCTTAAATAGGTTTAGTGACTAGCCTAACTTTTTTAATGAATTTGAGAAAAAAGCTAATTTGAAACTGCATAAAAAACTATGATATTGTATAATATAATCAAAACTAAGTATATTGTGTGTATGTGGGGGTGTTATTGGAATCAGCATGTCCATTTGCCATATGAATTACAAATTGAAACTTTTAGTCTGATATCAGACCTAAATGAATCAAGTATTTAAAAAAAATGGTAGATAGTCCCCACAAATCTACTAATCATGCAGAAACCTTATTCAAAATGATGCATCAAGATTACACAATTTT
The DNA here is from genome assembly GCF_032062105.1 of Saccostrea cuccullata. NCBI lineage: Eukaryota > Metazoa > Mollusca > Bivalvia > Ostreida > Ostreidae > Saccostrea > Saccostrea cuccullata. The sequence goes on along the minus strand of NW_026926648.1, from coordinate 221,577 downwards.
TTTATGCCCCGCCATATAGGCATATAGTGTTTGTCATTTCCTTCTTCTTTCCTTCTGTCCTTCTATCCTTCCGTCCTTCCGTCACACTTTGTGTTAAGCTCTGTTCAAAGCTCATATGCTGATAGATAATACAATTGCATCAACATTTTTTGACCTTGACCTTTCCTTTGACCTTGACCTCACTTTTCTTAAATATGTGTTTAGCTCAGTTTTAAACATACCATTCAAGATCGTGTTATCAAACTTCACATGTTGATACAAACTTGCACAGATGTTGCATCTCGGCATGAACAGTACCAGACTTGCTTCGGATTCTGGATCTGACCTACATTTACCAGATGAATGACCAGGTTAAAGTTTTTGGAGCAGGTTCATTCCTAAGGAACTATGAGCCATAATTGGACCAAACTTGCATGGATGATGCATCTAGAGATGGACACTACATGTACCACACTTGCTTCGGATACCAGATATGACCTTTATTTTCATTCCCAAGTAACTATAAGCCCTGCCTGAACCAAACCTGCATGGTTGATGGATCTAGGGATGGACACTACCAGACTTGCTTTGGATGCTGGATCTGACCTATATTTTCATTCCAAAGTAACTATAAGCCATACCTGAACCAAACTTGCATGGATGATGCATCTAGGGATGGACACTACCAGACTTGCTTCAGATGCTGGATCTGACCTTCATTTTCATTCCCAAGTAACTATAAGCCCTACCTGAACCAAACCTGCATGGTTGATGGATCTAGGGATGGACACTACCAAACTTGCTTCGGATGCTGGATCTGATCTACATTTTCATTCCCAAGTTACCATAAGCCCTACCTGAACCAAACTTGCATGGGTGATGCATCTAGAGATGGACACTACCAGACTTGCTTCGGCTACTGGATCTGGCCTATATTTTCCAAACAAGCAATTCAGCTGCATCATAATTCAAGATATTCTGATCAAATTTTATACACATACAAATTTTCATGTTGCTTTACTAATATATCCTCGGCGGGGCATTCATGTCCTATGGACATATTTCTAGTTTTCAGTATAAATCTTTCTAACATGTGTAACAAAGTTATACAAAATCTTTGTTTTCAGATTTAATTTCAGAATGAAACATGGAATTAAGCATTTTGATTACACTACAATGGAGAAAGTAAAGATACTGAATTAACGACGGATTTTTTCCGTTATTTCCTGACCATGACAACGAACACACGGCGGATGTGACCCGTCGGCAGGGGATGCTCACTCCTCCATTGCACCTGATCCCACCTCTGATGTTTCGGAGGTCCGTGTTTGCTCTGCTCTTATTTTGTATATTGTTTAACGGACTTTGAGATTGAATACTGTTCGTTATCTCCATATCCTTCTTCATCCATTTATCCCATCATGGTTATTAGTGGCCATGCATCAAGTGCTATGGACAGTTTAAATAGCATTTGTCATTTGATGGTCAGTCTCCTATCTCTAAAATCAAATTGGTATAGATCAAATTTTTAAGATTTATTAGTTATATTTATATATTTTTTGGATATATATCCTGTTAAAATATCAAGTGACCAATTTCATATCATCATGATCAACATGAAAGATATGTGCATATGTGTATGTTTGTGGAGTCTCCAATTGTTTCTAAGAAAATAGTGAACACCTCTTAATAGATCCATAAATATATCTGAAATTGCACATACTCTGAAAAACCCTCGAGGGTATATGTCCCTATTGGACAGTGCTAGTTCTAATTCATTTTGTTTTGTCGAAAATGTATTCATTAAATATAGTTGACTCGTATTGAGTATAAAAACTGCTTTAAGAAGTCGAAAATGTAAAAGTTAACATACGGACTGACAGGCAGACGGATGTCGGACAAAATGTGATCAGAAAAGTTAATGAACTAAGTGCACTTGAGCCTTTGGCTCAGGTGAGCTAAACACTTTAAGATTCCTAATTTGCCAACCCTGAAAGGCTATTTCAGGAAAATACGGTATTGTGTCATTAGTGCTCTCCAAATCCACATACAATGCGTATATTTTTATTGCTTTATTAAACTTTATTTGCATACAAAAAATAAACAAGCGTGTATTATAATTGGATGAAAATTGTTCCTTTGCCATGCACTCGGCACTTGAAGTATAAGTTGCGGGTCCTTTGGTTGAGACCCTTAAAAAACGATGAATTTAAGAAACAGTAAGAAGTCGAACCTTATGAAACAGAACAGGAGTCAAAAGTAGACATTACAGGTGCCAAGTGTCGCACATACAGTAACCATACTCGCGCTGTTATAAAAAAAACTTTTTATATTGCAAAATATTAATCTTATAAAACATTACCAATATGGGAAACAATTCAAATATAATGTACTCATTTCACTTTTAACACAAATATGCTGTGCTAATCGCATTTAATATACGAGGGGTGATCAAAAAGTTCACGAACGATCTCTATATCTACAATACCGTATTTCAGTTTAGAAAATATTTGGTTCACACATATCATTTAATTTCTATGAAATACTTGATTCTGATTGGTTGAAAAATTCTTTTGATACCTGCATCAATAAAATCTAGAGTTCGCTTCCACTTAGCAGCCGGAACTACTTGGCAGTCTCTACATGTATATTTCCCGCTTCCAGGTTACTTACTTCTTGAATGAATAATTTAATAATTTTACTTTAATAAATATTTTCCTGAATTTCGAAATATGTCCGTTATGTTACTGACTTATTTTCTACTTTCGTTTCTAGTTGAATTATCGCCCTTTGCTAAACAAATCAAATCGTCTGCATAAAAACAGTACAGTTTTGGGAAATCGACATAATTTTGTTAAATGTTTGGCTTTGAGCTGTCTGGTATGAACAATAGAATTCTGAAGAAACTTTTTTTTTGCTACCAAAGAGAGGAAAAGCATTAATCTGTTAAATTTTGGGAAATGAATGATCGAGAAAAACGACACTGCGTGAATGAGGACATATTCTTTTAATCTTACACAGTCGACAGCAGACTCTTTCAGGTTTTACAGCATTGACAGGTTGTGATACGTGCATGTGTATTTATAATATATTCAGATAAAAAGTTGTGCAAATAGAAATCCAAAATTTCTGTGACCAACTGTTAGGATATTTGAGTAGCTTCCCTTTACATTTACGAACTTAGATAACTTACCGGGGAAAATATACCGATTGGGATAACACAACAGGTAAGTTTTTTTTTTGTGTTAAAGAGCTGTAAATTATTTCAGAGAATGTTGCTAATGCCACGACAATATTTGAGAACGTTTCCTCGTTTGAGCCATTTTGAATTTCAGCAACGTTAACGTTGTTAAAATGTATTCGTGCGCACTGTTTTTGATGCGTAAATTCAATAGAAAGGTGAAAGAAAGTTACGTTTTATTTATTTAAAATCTTAATAAAATGATAAGAAATGAATGTAATATTTTTTCCTTTGATCGATGTATCAAAGAAAAATTTGGACGGAAAACTTTTTTATCAATGCGCTACGCGCATTGATGAAGTTTTTCGGATCAAATTTTTCTTTGATACATCGATCAAAGGAAAAAATATTACATTCATTTCTTAAAGCCATACACATGATCCATGAATAGCTTTTGCTGAATAAAGTTGTGCTTTTTGATTGTGACGTCACAATGTGAAAATGACGTCACTAAGTAGGTCACGTATGACGAAAATTAGTTGTCTCACTCGTACTCGTTCAACAGAGAACTGTAGATTTATTGCATATCTTAAAAATCCTTTGAAGTAGTCTATAAAAATTTGAACACAATTTATCAAGACAAATGTCTTCCTATAAATTCGTGTTAATGAAGGAATAAAGATGGTTATAAATGATACTTTTTTTATTGCCCAGTGAAGTTTCTAGTATGCCGGTCCCCAGAATCACGCGATTGCGCATGAGCAGTTATTTCCCTTGCCGTTGCTATGCAGAATGTAAACAAACCGCAATTTCCCACTCGCTTCAACAAAACGCATCCGATCGAGTGATTAGGGTTAGGTTATATAGTTTTTAAAATTGGGGTTGTTTTATAAATCCACTCTGTAATCTTTCTGACTTTGGGCTAATTTATGTAATTTTTGCTTACAAAAGGCACTATGAGTGCCTTTTGTGACCAAAAACTTGCATGAATCAGCCTGTCGAATCGTGCCGATATCTTACACTTTGGTTTAGTTCATGAAATTTTTGCTTTACAAAGGAAAGTTTAAGAAATAAAAGTTAGGGTAAATCAACTCTATTGTCGAAACATGACGATTTTCAGCGCTTAGTTTAGGCAAGTTATTGCAAAAGCAACTTACCGTTAACTGCAGCTCGATATCCTGACCTCCTAATCATGTCCAAATATTCAGAATATTTTTCCTTCCAAATCGATAATGATGCACAATTCAATCCATCGATGACTAATTAGCTAACATTTGTTAAATCCCTGTTTTTCTCACAAAAATCACGCAATTTTAATAGCATTGCACTTTGAGTCCTATCAGGCATTTCTTCATTACGTCAAAACACAAGTGACGCATCTCATGAATATTTATGAGATTACGTCAAAAATTGATCACGTGACTACCTTCCTAAACAACGCACAATGGAGATTTACTTCCTAGACAAGTACGTTATTTTACGAAATCTTTTAATTCTTATTTAAAAAACTGTGTTTAAAAACCAGTTTTTTAAACCCAATTTTTCACAAGGAACACGACTTTGGGGTCAAATTTGCAATTTGTGGCTTCTTTTTCGATTTTGTCGATCGCTCACGCGATCGTCTATATATTGTACACCGCCTTCGGCAGCACCTATTTTAGCGCCATATTTATGGGGACCGGTATACTAGAAGTGTTCCGCAAGTTTGAAAAGAGATGTGTTTTTAATTAAGCAATTTGCTATCAAAGACCTCCAATTTACACTTTGAAAAATACTTGAAAATTTCAACGATAATATACTTATTAAATACCTAAGATATCGTTTACTTTAGATTTTAAATATAATAGATATGATAAAAAGAAGGCACTCTTGAATAAATGTCTCTACAAAGACAGAGGATTTGGGTTTTGATGGTAGCAAACGCCAATGCTTATTTTTGGAAAGGGATAGAATGCACTTTACCGGTACGGCCGCCATTTTGATTCTTAGATCCGCGCGTGAGAGTGCGCGGCGTAAAAACTTAGCAACGTATCAACTATGATGGGGGCGACGCCATTTTGTTGTGTAAGAAACTCTCGAAGCGAGAAAAAAGATGTATAAATGGGGTTTCGCTTTTTTAAGCGGGGGTGTTGGGTCGGCAGCCCCCAATACGTAAAAATAAATAAAACAAACTTACCTTAGTCGTTAGATAGATCTGCATTAAGGCTCGGGGCCATACGTACGTGTCACTATACATGTAGAACCATTGTGTCTTTTTTTGACGAGTTGTAAATACGTTTTTATGGGTGATGAAGGAGATAAACGTCAATTTTTAATTATAGCTACTATCCTAGTGCATTCTTATTTTAGTAGAGATTTCCTATATCACTGCATTCCATGTGGTCTCAATGATTGTAAAGTATCCAGTGTTTTGCAAATTGAAATAGATAAATTTTAGTTCGTAAATCCAGGATTTACTGCAGCTCTGTTTCCAGAAATCTAAGATGTGTCTCTTACGTTTCATTTTTCTTATACTGCCGATTGCTGTTTCTCGAAACAAGACCGTCCTCACTGCATGTTTACAAGTTTTGCCCCTCCACTTATATTCAACATTTCCATAAACTAAGGATCACATTTATCGCTAAAATTTCCAAAAATTCTAGAATGTTGCAGTCAGTCAATCAAAAATATCCATTCATAGAAAACACAACACAAATCATCTTAAATAAGGTGCATGATGAATCACTGTTTACAATCAAATAGAGTGGAAGTCAAACTTTTTATTTCACGTCACCTACACTGACCAATCACAGCACTGAAATAAGTCACGTGCTTAACAACGTCACGACTTTGAAATGTAGCCGACAAAATGAAAGCCAAAGGTTTGTTTTGAAAGTGCTTTTAGTTTTAATTAATAACTTCGCTAATTAAACGAAGTTTATTAACATGAAAAATGACGAGGAATTCAAAAAATATGTTATTTTTGCATTTTATTGCCTTTTTAGCGAAATCGTCACGCTGACGCGTGACTCTCTTATAGAGAAAGAGCACGTGCTATTTCCATGTTATTTGGACATACTGGTAAAGTGCAGTTGTCCCCATGTATTTTAAATAAGTTCTCTCCGATTTTAATGCACATCTGCCACTTTTCTGCTCATGCGTGTAAATCACGTGATATAGGCGGTCACGTGACTCTCTCCGTAGCGTTCTGTCACAAAAGCTCAAAGATTTTTCTGAGTTTTATATTTCTTTCCATGTACGTAAATTGTTGAGCTTTTGTGACAGAACGCTACGGAGAGAGTCACGTGACCGCCTATATCACGTGATTTACACGCATGAGCAGAAAAGTGGCAGATGTGCATTAAAATCGGAGAGAACTTATTTAAAATACATGTATAATCAACAACGAAACCAAATATTCTTTCTTTTATGAAAGTTATTCAATTACTTCGCGGACTTTTTGATCACCCCTCGTAAGTAAAATGCAAATATTTAAGAAATGAATTTAATTCTTGAAGAATCATGAGGTTATAAACGACGAGCTTTAGCGCTTCATGATAAATATGCCGGCGTGAAGCGTTGTTGTTCATATACCTCATGAATCTTCAAAAATTAAATTTGTTTTTTATATTTACATTATTTTTCTGATCAAGTGACACACTAGTTCCGCCATCAACTGTCATTTTTAAAGCATAACACTTTGTACTATACTTTTGACATCAAGTGAGGTATTATGACGGAAATATTCATGCTCACCCATGGTGATTCATGAGAAAATATACAGTCTTCCTATTTGCGAAGACTCTTAAATAAAAGTATTTGGAAATGTAAATATAAATTGATCAAGCAGAATGCACTAAACGGGTGTAATCTGAATGGGTTTATTGTATTGTTCCTTTCATGTATTCAACCAACAAGCATAAAGCCATACTGAGCATGAATTATTATGTCTTAATAAAATTATCCAATAAAAATATCCTGGTGAGCTTGAGATTAAAGGGGCTTCAGAGTCTGAAACATCTGTTTCATATTTGGATTCATTTATATTTATTTTCTGTGTTTGTATTATTTATTGCATGATATATGTGCTTTCTGTGTCGTTTTGTGTGTGTATGTGTAAATATGCTTGTTGTGATATATGACAATGTGATCCTAACTGTTTTATGTGTGTAATCCTTACTGTTTTATATGTGTATATAGTCATTTATGATATGGAGTACTAATATTATGTCGGTCAAAAGCTCTACAGAGCTTATGTCTTCTGTTGTAAAAAATCCTCAACTTCCCTTACCTATGCAGCAATATACCTTTATCACCTGCATACGGAGTGTATATATCTCAGTTTATAAAACGAGGTAAATTATTGAAAAGCAAGTTGATGAAACAAGAATATCAGCAATCTCGTTCAAAGTCATCATTTCGTAAGTTCTATGGTCGATACAATGACCTTGTCAGAAAATACAATAAATCATTGAGTCAAATGCTGACTGAAGTTTTTCATACAAACTGTTAGTCCATTATATATACACTGAATTGAAGAAAGATTTTCCTGTTATTTCCCGATCATGATAAGGAGCACACGGCGAGTGTGACCGGTCAGAAGGGGATGCTCACTCCTCCATGGCACTTGATCCGTCTTCTGATGTTTTGGACGTCCATTATCTCCATACCCTTCAATCCATTATTTCCGATCGTTTAGTAGACAAAACTGCCTTATGATTGACGTAAACCAATAATAGCTGTTGTCCTTAACCAAGAATTTGATTTCAATTCATACATTACAAGCAGTGAGTTTTAATGTTTTACCTATTCGATATACTGCTGGAATCAACATATTGTCTTATCACATGTTTAACTCGGAACTCAGTACGTCCGCTTTTATTGGGATGTTAAAAGTGTACATGTTTTGGAAAATATCATTTCTTTGATGAGATACATTACCTATATTTAATATTTGGTGTGGTTCATGTTGTTGTAAGCTTACGACAAACATATCTAAATTACCAACGTGTACGACTACGGTTCCTACCGAAGCCTTTTATTGAAATACGAGCAATTTTACCTAATTATTAGCCATAATTTAACAACTTTATTAAAACGTTTTTTTTTATTTTAGATCAACAAAACATCGTTATAGAAAACTGGAAGGATGACGATTCTTTATATCAAGAAACTCACAGCTTCCCCTCAATGATGGACAAGGTAAAAAAACAGAACTACGTGACCTTTGTTGGTGTTTCAGGGTCCGGGAAGTCAGCCACGGCTCGTCACATTGCCCTCAAACTCAAAGAGGAAGGTTACGAGGTTGTACCTATTACAGAAATCAGAGAAATTAAGGATTATTGTGACACGCAGAATCCTCAGGTTTTTGTCATTGATGATGTAGTTGGTGTTCATGGCCTTCAGAAAACGAAGTTAGATATTTTGGAAGCTTATGAAAAAAACATATCAAATCCTTGCATGTGTCTTTCTATAACTTTGATGACATGCAGAGAGGTTGTGTTTAATGAAGCATTGTTTTGTGAACCCTTCTTTACAAAAAAACAAAATGTTATAAAGCTGCATGACTCAGAAAATGCGTTAGATAACAATGATAGGAAATTGATGCTTCGAAAATATGGTCTAGATGTAGATTTACTGTCACCTTCATCGCTGGCAGCAGTATCTCGTATGTTTCCACTTCTTTGTAAACTTTACTCAGGGGGAGAAAAGTTTCGACGTTTCAATTTAGATTTTTTTATCTCACCAATAACTTGTATTCGTCGGCAATTTTATGAAATGCAAAGACGGAAAGAACTTCATTATGCATCACTTGTGTTATGTATGCTAAATGGAGGTCACATCTCAGAAGATGCTTTAGAAATCAATGAGAACGAATCTTTTATTGATATTAAAAGAGAGGTGTTAAAAAATTGTAAAGTAGAAAGCAATACTGATACATTCAAATTCATCGGTGCTTTGTCAGCCATGGAGGGGACGTACACAAAACAAAGTGGTACACATTACACTTTTGTACATGACTCAATCTTTGAAATATTAGCTTATCAATATGGCCAACAGTTTCCTCAGCAAATTTTAAAGTGTTTGAATAGTACTTACATTGCAAACTGTGTGAAGCCCAAGACAAATGAAGTTAGCAATGTGAGAGAAAGTGAAGAGAGAATGAATGCTTCTGAGTCAGAGAAGTGCGATGAAGGTAATGAGACTGAAGGGTCCTTCGATCTCTGTATAAGATTAAGTGAGGATCAGTATCCACAGCTAGCCCAGAGGTTGTACAGAGACATAGAGGAAATGGAACTTTACGACGTGTTCATGAACGATGCTTTGAAACATCCTCAGGTGTGTCAAGCTTTTATTGAAGTACTTAAGGGTAAAAGCTACATAGAAGTAAAATCCTTATTCTTTGATGAGATAGAAACCATAGAATTCTCTGGGGTATTTGAGTCATTGACAAAGGGGAAGCCGTACAACCAACTATTGACGCCACAACAAAGAAAATTGTGGAGAAGTAGGCACAAGGCATCAAGTCTTACACTGTCTAAGCTTTTGTTGTCCAATAAGTTGAGAGTGATTAGCTGGGTTATTTGTTTTGGACATCATGGGATCCTCCAGTATCTTGTAAAACAGACTGAAGATCACCAAGAAACAAACTCTGTGATGTTTTGTGAAAATTGGTGGTTACAAAAGCTTAAATCTATATGGCGTCTGATTGTTAGTCTGATATGGAGATCATTTGAATACCAAGAGGAAAAGAAACGATTACTCTTGCTTTGTTGTTTAAGTGGTGATGTGGACACTCTTAAGATATTGCTGCAATATGTAAGTAGAGATTATATCAATCTGGCAGCCACACCAGAGGGATGGTCCACACCATTGATAGTAGCTTGCGAGGAGGGACATGCTAGTATAGTTAGGGAGCTGATTAGTGTCGGGGCTAATGTAAATCTACCTGATAGATATGAAACACCACTGACAGTAGCGTGTAGGCATGGACATGATAATGTAGTAAATGAGCTATTAAAGGCAAATGCTGATGTCAATCTAGAAAATAGATTTGACACACCACTGACAGTAGCATGCAGGGGTGGATTTTCGAATGTGGTGGAAAAACTCTTGAAGGTTGAAGGGGTTGATGTTAATTCACCAGATATAGAAGGAAATACGCCATTAGTGAATGCATTACTCATGGGTTTTTCTACAGTTTTAGAAAAGCTCCTGGAATATGATATATTTTGTGTTAAAGAAGTTGACATTGGTGTCTCCGCATTGTACGCGGGATTTGCAATGAACAACACAGAAATAGTCGAGGGTTTATTAAAATCAAAACAATTGAAGGGAAAAGATGGGAAAAGACACCTGTTTAATATTCTGGTCGATATAAGAAAAGCTAATGTAAAAACAGACTGTAAAGATGATGTTACGGAGACAAACAGACGAGTATTGCTTATGGAAAGTAGGGGAAATTGGTCAAAGGCTATCCTATCCGAGGATAGTCGTGTATTGAGACATCTGTTAAATGTCGGTCTGGATAAGAATCAGTTGATACAGCTTTACACTGATGGCTTGTATGAGTCTGATTTGAGACCCCTCCTACATGTAGTTATTGATGAATATTATGTTAATGACAGAATTGAGAAAATAAAAATTCTGCTGGAGGCAGGGGTAAATGTGAATGCAAAATCTAAGCTGAAAACGATTGACCCTTGGTTTGGAACTCGAAAAAGTAGAGAATGCAATAATATGTTAGACAGGGAGGGTATTTCAGCTCTGGAGAGAACAAAACGAATAATAAATGCATCTGCACATGATGATTTCGTATTAACGAGGATTAAAACTCCCGAGTACAAAAAATTGATGTTGGTATTAAAAAAACGTGTCAGACGTCATTCTGCAAGTCAGTGAAACGGAAAAGAAACAGAGAATTCGAGCGCTAGTTAGAGGCATTTCAGCACTGAGCCAAAGGTTTATCATCCTGGGCATCCATGTTTCATGTATAAATCCGTATATATTTTTTTGAAAATAAATGCATGAATGTGGAGTTTGAGAGAGAAAATGAGAAGGAAATTATTGTATCAATTTGTATTAACCTCCTATTAACCGCCAAACTTATTAAAGACAAATTTAATTGTTGCACAAAAAATGTTTGTAGTTTATTTCCAAGAGTCTATGTTGTATAGGCTGAATTATCTAGCTTCGATATAATTGCTCTTTCTTAACCCCACTTAGATTATCCTATCAAGAAAGGTGATATTTTGTTTAACGGATATCAAAACCTCTTCATTTCGTTTTGGATGAGGCGTTGCTACTCAGTATCTATATACTTAAACATTTGAAAATCCTTTGGTTTAAACTTAGCAAAATACAATAAGTAACTTGTTGTTGTAATTTATAAGCCACCGGCTACTCTTCAGCAGAATATTGGAATTATTTTTTTATTTTACCTGCAACACCGGACTCTTTGATTCGAATATTCCTAACATATTGCTCGGCGATTTTAATGTTATGATGTCTGATTAAAGTGAACAATTAATATTTTTTACAAAGACTTAACCCAGTTTAACAAATCCTATGATCAAAGCTACTAACTTTGCTACAAACAGACAATCTCAACACTGAGAGAATTACCAAGTTGATTTAACTAGTGTGCCTAGTAAAGCGTTCTACGTGATTAGTAATCACTCTGTTTACTAGCTAAGATAGTGAAAAGTGGAGTAGTGGTCGTAAAGATACTTAAATACCTAGTGAAAGTTACTTAGATATTCTTAGATTTACTAACATTAGTAGTAAATCTACCCAATACCTGGTAAAACTACTTTTAAGGTAGTGATTGTATGGACAGTAAATTTACTAGTCTTCCCAGTGACTTTCACTAGTTTTTTTTTTCAGTGAATATATATAAATAATTGTTATACCTTTAAAAATTTGTTCCTATACAAATCTATATATGAAAACAGTACAACATTTCTAATGTTGGATCGCTTACGTCCCAGAATGAGCGGAGCTTAATCTCGTTTTCATTCATTTGTGTTCAAAAGTGATACTAGTATATCATGAAAGACAGTACAAAATACATGTATGTTGAAAAAAAGAAAGTGAAAGGTATCACAAAATTGACTTTGATCATGCTTTGATCTCGGGCAAAATGCATTTTGTCAACCCTCAAACCAAACTGTCTGCCTTCGGTTTATTGGCCTCAGGCCGAAAGTTTGATTCTTGGGTTCGACAAAACGCATGTTTCTCTAGATCTTAGTCAATAAATGTTTATGATTAATTGTTAATCCTTATCATGTACTTAATATCAATATTCAAATATCTGAAATGTACATTTATTTATGGCAATTGTGTATGTTTCTGTTTTATTTTTGAATATTTCCAAAATTGGAAAACTTTGTAACGTTAACGTTGGCCATTTTCCCGTCATTTTACTTTTTTCTTTTGTATGTTATTCCTATTGCTTTGCTATACCTAATATATATTAAAAAATTGTATTAATTAACCTTGAACTCGATATAGGGAAACGACAACAATAGGCTTGGTCTTCTGGCCAATCCCATTCACTTTTAGATTTGTCAGTGTGAATCAAATAATATTTAATTAAAATTCAATTACTGATTCAAGAAAATATTTTTTTAATATAAATTATGTTATGATATGATATAATATGAAAAAATCAAGATTCTGAAATGTGAATAGAATTATATTGCATTCAACTAATAAAGGTATTTGAAATCAGTTTATATTAATTTTTCGTGGACCCTGAGGTCCACGCAGTAAATATATAAGCGACATTAAACCGGATCCCCTGGGCAAAAGTCAGGATACGCATACGCGAGAATGCTAGAGAATTTGCTCCTAAGACAACTTGCTCCTAGAATAATTCGCCCTAGTCGAATTAGAATATGCCATTTCATTGGCAAATCTTGCTTTTAACTTTGCAAGATTTATCGTATTTATATATTTCTTGATTTTCTCTCATGCATGTACACTTTTATATACAAACTAAAGATTGATTCTATGGCACAAACATTTTAAAAAGTAGGAAGAGCGCGCAGTATATACTTTAAGATAACTTAACTTGAAAACTTCATACAACGACTAGTTCTGGCTTTTAAAATCGGCATTAGTTTTGTGCATCAAGACTCGCAAAATAATTTGATACACATTAATCCAAAATAATAGTTTGATAGATGCCTGTAGAAACGGTTTTTCATGTGGGGAAGGGGGGGGGTTCGAAAATTTAAAAATCTGCGTACTACAGATCTATATGCTACAGGTGTGCCATTAGATCTAATTTTTAATGATAGATTTCTTCCGTATAAGTCCCGAACAGATATCAAGTCTAAGTCGATACGGGTTACATGTATCAAAATAGCCCGACTTTTTTGAATAAGAAAACAATAGGCTAATATGAGATCAAATTTGACAATTTTGCTATGAATGCACTATCAGTCAAAGTAGGCAGGTCATTGTGGAAATGTAAACGAACCCACATGAATATTCACTAAACTTAGAAATTTTCTCTAATTGAATTTGGGTTAGAAACACGTGCAAATGGTCCACGTATTGCAGTCCTTTTTTAAAGGACAGCAACTTGTTCTAAATATTTTCCTGAACAACAGGTAATGTTACTCGTATATAATTAATAACAGATGATACAAACATTTTTAAGCGGTTAGCTTCGCTAACCGCTTTATGGCATGTATCGACACCGGAAACTTCCATAAGGCGCTACCTATCGACAATAGAAACTTCAACAAAGCCTCTACCTATGATTTGTTTCTAACACATATAACATATGTTAAATAAAATCAAGACTATCAAAACAACATAATCTTTCGGTTTTTAATTTTTATCTGATTTTGTTTGTCAATGAAATAAATTTATAATTGTTGTATTTTAAAATTTTATGTATAGGAGCATTTGGTGTCGAGATTAAATTTCCGTGACGTCAGCTGATGGCGATCGGGCCCTGTGACGAAATTCGAAGTCAGCATGAAGTTTGGCTGATAACATTATCAACGCGTTGGATTTAAACTTAAGGAAGAAATATATAGCGAGAAATATTATATTTGAACCCAATGCTACACGAAAACCAGTAGGCATATCCGATTTATGTGTTAAATTGAAGCCTGAATTGAACAGGGGGTCAAAATGGCGTAGCACACCTTGTGTATTTAAACTGTACGAGGGTTGTCCCGTAAAATCGTGGACAAGTTGTCTAGTTTGAAAAATAATCATCACTGCATTCTGAAATTTTCACTACCCTTTAGCACCTATATTATGAATATACAGAGCAAATTTCAAAGAGATATATGCAAAAATAATCAAATTATTAGATGTTATGTTATGTATTGTTTCGCCCTACGGCGCACGGATGATAACGCAAAAATGTCTAAAACAGCGTCACGTTTTCATCTTTGTTAAATAAAGCTGGATAACTACCGCTAAAATTAAAAAAAAAATCCATTGATTCACATACGCGAGTGTCTATATAACCTGATAAGGAACCCATCCGGCACACACATGCAGTCTTTTAAAATTCATTAACAAGTTTTGGACAGTATTCTTACCAGCATTCAAATAACAGAGAATCTTATATCAACGGTCGTCAATGGCAGCGTCTTTTGCTATTACAGTAGCAGTTTGTCCGTATATTTTGTACTACCTGAGGACTCAACCAAACAGAATTCGCTAACAAGACTTCCATTTCATTTATATACTAATGATCTGGTGATTGTTGTCATATTTTCTTTCTTCTGTATTCATTTTAAGTCTCTTAAGGTGTCATTACAACATCCAAATCTAACTGAACTTGTCTCCGGTGCGCCGTACGTAACGTCATCAAAAATCGCGATATTTTGTGTATTGTGTTTACCACTTTCCAGTTTCGAATGCTCGGGAAACTGCCAAAAATTAACGAAATGCCTTGAATTTTTTATAAAGACGACAAAATTGATTAAAGAATCGAATTATGATACTTTTAATCCCAATTGTATGTATTGAAAACTTTTATTACGAATTAATTCTTGTGTTCTCTCTTATGTAACCTTGTTATTTTTACCGTGCGCCGTAGGACCGTGCCCTGTACACATTTAAGCATAATAAAATCTTTATTTTTGTCTGTATGTTATCAAAAACATAATGTTGTACTTAAATATGATGAATAAATATTTACTGAAAATTTCAGCTTAGTGCGCCCATTACTTTTCGAGAAAAACGCTTTGTCCACGATTTTACGGGACAACCCTCGTACATAGAGGGGTAGAATGTTTCGATATTTGAAGGTTATTACAGACTGCAAAACATCGGAGAATCTCTCGAGTTTCATTTTCCTTGCCAAAATATTTAGCCATCCCTTTAATTAACTTAAGTAATACTTGTACATGAAGAAAGCCTTTATATAAAAAAAAACTGAATACATCTGCAGGGTTCTCCATCATTTGAAATTTTACTGTGTTGCAGAGTTTACGTGAAGCACTAAAATTTCGCGCTATTTTCGAGATCAAATTCGCAGCTGAATTACTTCTCATTAAAATTATATAGGAATATATGCGCACACTTTTTAAAATAAATCACTATTTCGATGTACAAATATTTTCGTCATACATATGATAAAAGTAAAAGCACGTGCTATGAAAAGCAGGGGAAATTCTGATCGATACAATCAAACTAATTACCACTTTTGAAAGTAAATTTGTTGTACTTTTTTGTCAGTTTTTTTTTTTAATCAAATTACCGAATTGCAAAGGAAAAAATAGGGAAACTTCAGGACAGGATGATATTCTTACTAGTTCCTTGAAAATTTAAAACAATTTATCAATTTAATGATTTCGGTAAAATGTTATGTTTGATTAAAGTTTCAGTTTGAGAGAATTTATATGTTTTGATTTTCTGATTATCACATATATTACCGTTTCGGCAATTTTTTTACTGTGTCGCATGCATAAAATTTTAATCGTTACTGTGTCGGAGAAAATTTTGCTGTGTCGGGAGCAACACAGTAAAACAGCTCATGGAGAACCCTGCATCTGTAAGCTGTACAGTTATAGATTACTTCCATAATGAAACGTTTGTTTTCTTCTCCTTTTTTTCTCAATTGAAATTATTTAAAAGATGATGAAAGCTTTGTTTCCAGGGATAAATTCTGTACTCAGTCTAATTATTACAAACGATTATAAACGATCACATTATTTAAATATTTGCCAAATACTCAGTATATGTTCGTTTATATATATCGTGCTTGCAAGACTCTTTTCTGAATTATTGTCATGTACCATTTACTAATTCGAACATTTGTTGTATTTTAAGTCAATAGTGTACATTTCTTAAAACTTTATTATCTTGTTTACTTGTCTTTCTTCCTGTGAGAGAAATAGTTCATAATATTAATAAACAGATGTACTCAGTATCTGTATCAAAATACAGAATGAACAGTGATCGGTCTCAAAAGAAAAACGGATCCTTGAAAGTTCCGGTGCCTAGGAGAAGTAAGCATCCCCAATAACAGGTCACACCTGCTGACCCGCAGTGAGCCTACGAAACTGAAGCCCTCTGAAATTAAATTAATTTACAAATTCTCTGCTCGTCCATCCGTTTTTCTCAGACTAGCCAGCTAAAGATCTATGTACAGAACTCCAAATAAATTAATCTTAAGAATTTGAATTATCATTACCGTCTTCCTTGGAAGACGGTATTGTATAGTTGAAGTTTTTTACAGTCGTCGGACTATGCACTTCCTCTCTTTTGTGATTGGTAGAAATTGCATGATGAGAAAATTTTCATTTATTTCATTGGTTGAAATGCTGTTCAAGGCAAGGGAGATAACTTTCTGATGATATATTTTTCGTACGACTTAACAATTTTGCAAGATTTCCAATCTTAAAAAAATGACAAAACGAACAACAAAATCAGCAGTAATTATTTCTTAATAACATGATATGTTTTATAGCGATAAATAAAAAGGTCTCTTTAATTTCATTATAAATAAAATTTGATAGTTATTGCTTGCAGGCTTTACAATTTGTTATTATTCTTTTCCCCTTTCTTGTTTGAAGAGTGAATGGGAATCAGCCGAGGTTTGCCGAAAGCTCTCGGCCAGTCAACGTTTACGGAGATGACCGAGCGACAACCGTGGTAGGGCTAATGCCCGTAAAAAGCTAAATCAAGAAATTCAAAAGAAGTATAGATCTGTTTACTATCTAAAATTGTTGCTAAAGACGGTAAGCTTTTTTGAAAAGCTCTACTTGTTTTATTTTCTTTTTGAGTAGGCTTTACAGTTACATAATTTCAGAAGCAATAGAGCATGAAAGACAATTAAATTTGCAACATCAACATATTTTTTTTTCGTTCTGAGCACTTTTGGACGCCACCAATGGAGACAATTAGGAAGAAAATTTTGAAATTGAACTTCCTGTCTTTCAAACTGAAAATCTCAGGTTGATATTTTGAAACATACATTTGTGACATCAGTCTGGGATGTTATTGGTTTTTCCATTTAGTTAAGTACTACAAAAGTCAGTGTGTCTGCTTCTTCGCTGATGACATTGGACAAAGATATGCATGCTTACTTTAATATCATCACTCAATGCATTTTTTGTAATTCTACACTGTACATTCAAATTCCATGAAAGCATGCTAACCGCTTTTCAGTACTTTCAGTACTTTGATTTTCTTTGGAGGAGACCTAACATCGTGCCAAAAGTTCAGAAGAGGGTATATTTCTTAGAATTTTTTCATCAAAGAACTGGAAAAGGAAATGGACTTGGAAAATATTAGTAATATTTGATTAAAATTACAAATATGGACAAAACACATTCAGTAAAGGTTTACAGATGAAAAGAAATTTTAGAATATGTTAAATTGGTGCTGAAAGTGTAATATAAACTTTAGAAAAGTATACCAAGCTAATTGAATTTTATCAGGAAAAGCAAAATGGAAAAAAAGCAGCCTATATGATATTGCTGAATTCTTGTCATTTTGTTTGTCCTCATAAAATTCACCCGGCTTGGTATATTTATCTAAAGTTTATGTTGCACCCTTCAGTGCCAAGATAACATATTCTAAAGAAGATGGGCGGATAAGGAGGGCAGAATACCTATAGCGTCAGATATTAAGAAATCACATTTGATATATAAATTGAGTATTTAAATTTTCATCTCATCATTGAAATTTATGAAATCATGAGAAAAAAACATTTTCTGAGGAAAAAAATAAATCTCTTTAAAAAATTTCATTCATAAAAATATTCCATGGTATTTGTGGGATTCGAACCCCAGAAATAAAATACCGATGTATCAGAATGCTTTGAGACTAACGCACTAACCACTATGCCACATGGCTCATGTATTGTAGTGGCATTTAAATCATGTTTGTGATATGACCCTTGACTTACCGGTAATGGACTTGAAGTATTTCGCGGAAAGATGCGAAAGTTTGTCATAAAAGTATATTTTTAAGGTATAGTGGGTCTTCCCTCCATTTTTTTGTAAACCCAAAAATATGTATTTTAACGCAAATTTTCAGGATTATTTTTCAAAAAAATGAGCGAAGACCCACTCACATTGAAAAATTTTGTTAAAGTATGAAAAAATGATCGTTTTTGTTAATTTAAGTCTGTGTATGCTTTTTCATAGGCAAATATTTTCAGTTTTTATGAGATTTTTGTAAATTATAGAGATTTTACATTAAGTATACTTTAATATTAGATGAAATATGAAATAAAATTTGGATATAATTGAGATTAAATGTTTTCACTTCTTATCTTTCGCGCTATAGGCATTCTTCCCGCCTTATACGCCCATCTTCTTTGTTTTCATCTGTACACCTTTAGTGAATGTGTTTTGTCTATATTTGTTTTTTTTATTTAAATATTACTTACATTTTCCATGTTTATTTCATTTTCCAGTTCTTTGGAGAAAAATTCTAAGAATTATTCACTGTACTTCACATATGTAATCTTTGTTGAAAGACCTTTCATTGGATACCAACAATCTTGACCCTTTGATCTTGACCTTGTAGATTTCCGTACTTGTGAAAAAACTGAAACCTTGGCCATAACTTTTGAACGGTAAAGGATAGGGCTTTTATAATTTATATGTGTAATCATTGTGAGAATACCCTTCATTGGATATTTAAAAGAACTTTGACCTTGACCTTTGAGACTGACATACTTTAAAAAAGCAAACCTTGACCATAACTTTGAAAGGGTTGTGGCTAATGCTTTCATACTTTACATACTGTAGAAGTACTTTTTTCCGCGTGTATTAATTTACGCTATGTACGCGGTCACAAATTTTCCGCGGAAATTTGTCCAAGCGTACTTAATATAAATATGTAAGGCATATATTGACAGTTTAGGAAATCCGCGTAATTTTCTACAGGCGGATTAAACAGAAATTGGGATTCCGCGGAATTATGACCCCGTGGAAAAAAGTACCCGGGGGTACGTCTACAGTATTTAATTCTTGAGAAAAGACCTTTCATTTGATAACAAGAACTTTGACTCTTTGACCTTGGAGTTTGACCTACTTTTAAACAAAATTAACCATGGCCATAAGCCAGAATTCAATTTTGGCGGTTAGTAGCTGTTGTTTATATTTGTTGGAACATTGAGCCCAACATTAAATTCTCTCATGAACCCCCAATCAAATTATACAAGGAAAATGCTTTGAACTACCTACAAAACTGCTTAGGAAAAATGTCTTGTCCTCAAGCATATGCAGCTACGATATAAATGCTAGGGAAACTGATAATTGCTTTAAAACTGCTAAGGAAAACTGTTTACTCCAAAAGCCTTAGCAGTTACTAATGCCCTGTTCACACGGAGAGTTTAATTCGCAGTAAACTAATGCGAAGTAAACTAATGCAAATCAAACTAATGCGAATTCAATTGCGTTCACACAACAGCTAATGCGAAGTAAACTAATGCGAATTAAAATTTTACTTCTGCAGCCCGGCTTCAGCACAGCTATTATGACATCATTTGCAAATCACTTCACCTTATGCAGAAGCAGATCCATTTGACATAATGACAAAGTGTCTGTATACACATTTTAATGATTAAAAAAATTTCCTTAGTTTTTCACTTAAAAATAGCACAAGTACCTATGCAGACCACCGACAAGTAGCATTTGACTAAATTTTGCCATAACGCATGCGTCAGAATTTAATTCGAATTAGCTTCGCTTAGCGTTCACACGGAGCTAATGCAAAGTAATTTAATGCGCAGTCAACTAATTCGAATTAAACTAATTCGCATTAAATTCTCCGTGTGAACGCTAAACGAAGCTAATTCGCAGTACCTTTACGTTTAATTCGAATTAAACTCTCCGTGTGAACAGGGCATAAAGAGCACTAAAAGCCAAACTGCTTGAAACTGTTAAAAAACTGCTAAAAATTTGTGAAACAGCTCAAGAACTGCCTAGTAACTGCCTATATAGGCAGTTCACTTTCACATGGGATATGCCATTAACTAGGCGCTCGGATCGAAAGATCAGAGGCGTATATTGTTTTTTCCTGTCTGTCTGTGACCTTGACTGTGTCTTATATGCTAAAAATAGCTTTTTTGAACCTGCACCATAACTTTTGCACCATGAAAGATAGTGTCAACAAAATCAGATGATTATAAATACTGATAAAACAAAATGTATGTTAATGGGAACACAACAAAAGAAATCTAAATTAGAAAATGTTAATTTCCATCTGCAAATTTCCGGCCAGCCCCTAGAAAACGTAGAGATGCAAAAATTATTAGGTGTTCACATTGATCATAATCTTCAATATACTTGTCATGTAGATGCAGTTTGCAAAACTCTTACATACAAATTATTTACTTTACGAAAAATTAAAAGGTTTCTTCCAATGCATACTAGAAAACTATTTTATAATGCTTTTATTCTACCATCAATTTTATATTGTCTATCCATTTGGGGCAATTGTCCTCAAACACAAATTTATAGAATCTACAGATTACAAAAATGAGCAGCTAGGATTATTTTAAATTAAAAATTTGATACACCTTCGATGCCTTTATTTAACACTTTAGGTTGGCTAACTGTTTATGAACTTTTATATTTACAGAAAAGCATTCTAATGTTCAAAATATTTAATGGTATGTCTCCCGATTATATGCATAATCTTTTTGAATTTCAAAGTTCTGGATCATACATGTTACGCTCAGAAACAAATTCAGAACTTAGATTACCAAAATTTAAAACTAACTTATTTAAAAATTCTTTACAATATTCAGGCGTTATTATCTGGAATGAGTTACCAATTAATATCAGGAAGTCCCAATCCCTGGCAATATTTAAAAGAAATGTTGAATTTTCTGCTGATGAAACGCAATGATTCTATATGATTTTTTGTTCTTCTCTCTCTATATATTGAAATGTTGATGTTTTATTACTTTGTAACATACACTTGATTTTTATTGTCTCATAATTGTAATTCTATTTATTGTATATATGCATTGTATATGTGTTTTAAAGAAGGCCCCGAGGAAGACTAGTGCTCGCACTAATCGGGTTACCTTCTCTAAATAAAGTATTATTATTATTATATTATTATTAGAGACTTCATAATTGGTATGCATACTTCACTAATAAAGATCTTTCAAATGACACCAAGATCAATGACCTTGTACTTTGACTGTGATCTTTATGCTAAAAATATGTTTTTTTTAATTTGTTGCCACTGGGCGTATAGTACGTGTTTCACAAACACATCTTGTTTATCGCTAATTTTTAATTATCTCCACCTTGAAATAGAATATGGTCCTTATTTAAATAAACTTGAGTCCCTTCCACTTAAGGATATTTTGTGGCAAGTTTGGTTGAATTTGGCCAAGTGGTTCCTGAGAAGAAGTCGAAAATGTGAAAAATTTACAGACAGACGGACAAAATGTTTTCAGAAAAGCTCACTTGAGCCTTCGGCTCAGGCGAGCTAAATTAGGTCACCATGACCTTCTTTTGAGTTAACATTATTTGAAGTCTTAAGATTCATCAACTTACAAGATTTCATGATAGTCTGTATAGTAAACAAAATATCAATTTTAAAATTAAATCTTTATATTTTTGGTCAATTTTGAAGTGACCTTGAGACCACGTCTTTTGCCCCAGGGTAATTCCCCATACAAATTTTAATCTACAGCATATCCTCATCCTTGTATGAAAGTTACGATAATCTGCCCAGTGGCTCTGGGGAAGATTTTTTAGCAACCAGTATTTTTTTTTTGTTTTTTGTTTCCTGCTTATCTCCCCTTGTTTAAGGGAAGTGAACCCTAGTTTTAGTATTTAAATGGTAGCCCTTAGGCCAAGGATACCATGTTACAAAGACAAAGATTGGCCAATGGGTTCTTGAGTTATTGCACATATTCTAAAAAGTTGAGACACACTGCACAAATGACCAAAACCTCAAATCATTGCCAAATCTGTAAAAGGGACTTAACTTCTGGTAATAGTATGAAAATCATGTAACTGTTTATTCAATTTTTTCTTCTAAAATAGGACGTGGCATTTCTTTGTTGTTTTAAAGTACATGTTTATCATATGACATTACAAACAATGTGAACGTTTAATTTCAAGGTCAAATCAATGTTCAAAGGCAACAAAGGTTTACACTACTAATAATCCAATTTATCTTTCACATGGATAATATGTGGTTGTGATCCATGAAATTCACTAACATTACTCTTCAATGATTCCACAACTGTATAAAATAGTTATTAATAATCTCTGATAAAACCAGAAGTCTCTGTTGAGACTGAGGCTCTACTGGTTTGTTCTTATAGCAAAGGAAGAGGAAAGTACTTATGCAGCTGGGAATTGAGACTTTACAACAGCAATAAATAGAATAATGATCCTTGAATATAAGTCTCTTTATGTTCTTAGTGTAGTCTACTTGCATGCCACATTATATTATACTCAGACTAAAACTGTATTTGAAGTAGCCTTTTGAGAGTATCTAACAGAAATTGCTATTTCAAGTAACCAAAGCAATAATGTTAATCAAAATCAAAAACCGATACACAGAAATATGTATCTTAGTGTACAGGTGTATTGAATCTACTTGTGTGCCAAGTTATATTGGAGTCAGACCACAAACTGTAGGAGGAGTAGCATTTTGAAAGAATTTCATAGAAAATGTTATTTTCAGTAACAACACCAACACTGTTTATCGAAATCAAAAACTGATTCACAGAATTATATGTACCTTTAAGCTTAGTGTAGTGTACTTGTGTGCCAAGTTGTATTGAAATCAGACCAAAACTGTAGGAGGAGCAGCATTTTAAAAGAATTTCACAGAAATTTCTATTTTTAGTAACCATAGTAACCACGGCAAGAATGTTCATCGAAATCAAAAACTGATGAACAGAATTATGAATCTTAGTAGTCTACTTGCGTGCCAAGTTATATTGAAATCAGAACAAACCTGTAGGAGTAACATTTTGAAAGAGTTTTCAGAGAAATTTCTATTTTTAGTAACAACATTAATCGAAATCAAAAACTGATATTCAGAATGATATACCTTAGTGCAGTCTACTTGTGTGCCAAGTTACCGGTATACTGAAATCACAGACCTGCCTACCCTTTTCATTGCAAGGGTGTAATTTCGGTAAATTTTTGGTGTAATTTCAGAGGTAAAAGCGTAATCAGTCAAGTTTTCCTATTTTGTTGTTTCATTTTAATACTTTTTTTTCTCGAAAAACAAACGAAATTGTACATTACTGAACAGAGATGGCATCCACTTTTCTTTTTCTGAATAATCTTTTGGCAATAAAGTGTTGTAAAATACCAGTATCCTATTACAAATCAACAGCACACTCTTATTGAAGCATTTGGTCAATTTGTTTCAAATAACTTGATTGAAGGCTTGCGTTTGCTTGTTTACACAAATCGTACATATAAAAAATTCTGTATTTTATTCTTTAAACACTCACATTTCTCTATCTTGTTCTAAGCAATGTTAAAATAAATTAAATTGAGCAAAGAAATGTCTGTACTCTTCGCAAAATCATTTAATAGTTAACCTAAGAAGTGCTTTCTCGTGTTCTTCCGAATCTTCGCCATACCAGATTACATTTAACTACTAGGTATATCACGCACGTTTTCCAACTGGTCCGCTATTATATACTCAGTAATTGCTTTTACGAGAACTTCACATTTAATTTCAGCAGGTGGTACTTTGACTCTAAATGTAGACGTTCATATAAAGGATTTTACATGTAAATCAAAATATCAAAAGCGTAAAATTAATACAAGTGGCGTAATAGCGTAATTTTGTGGTAAAAAGCGGAAGAATTACGCCAAAAGCGGAAGGGTAGGCAGGTCTGAAATCAGACCAAAACTGTAGGAGGAGTAGCATTTTGAAAGCATTTCTTAGAAATTTACATTTTTAGTAACAACGCCAACAACGTTCATTAAAATCAAAAAACGATAAACAGAACTAGAAAACTGACCAGTCAGCAAGGGCCCCGCCATGGGATAGAATTATAAGGGTGCAGCTTACGGAATGATTAAAAAATTTACGAAGAATAAGCAACAGCAACTGTCTTCTTAAAATTTCAAGATAATTCCTGAATATTCAAAAACCTGTAAATAATATCCTTGTATTTACATTAGGCAGTAAAGAACAACTTAACATTGAATGTATATTTAAACAATAATGAAGCTTATCTTATACAAAATGCCAGCCTTTAATGAATGCAAATATCATGAAGGCTTGACCTTAGCTTCAAACAAACAGCAGTTGCAGACAAAGGTTTTCATTAATCTTAAAGTTACAAATAAAGAAAAGCCTACTAAATTTTCTGCAGCAGGCTAGATAATTAATCCCAAGGGATTAATTGTACCTCTGTCATCATTTTCTTCTAAAGTTACAATAAGAACTTTTTCAGTATGATAGAATGGGGTTTTTATACAACTACCTTAAAAATTAATACATGTATTCTTGAATTTACATAAAAGGAAAAAAGTAAAAAAAAAAAAATTTTTTATTGAAATAAAAAACATATCTTCTTTTTATCTATTTCTTGTTTTTAAGAATTCAATGAAATCATAACTATTTTAACAAAAATAAAGTATAAACATTTTTATTTACATCCACCTTTCAGAGTGTTCATAGCATTCCAAATAGACTTAACTTCAAAACAAACTTCACTTGCAGACAGAAGTGGTAATTAATCTCAATGTGACAGATAAAGATAATGCTCTGGATTTTCTTCAGGAGGAAAGCTAATTAATCCCAAGGGACTCAAAGCAGCATTCAGTTTACAATGGGAACAACTTCAGCAGTTATCTCTCTTTGCCAATGCATTCTTATATAAAGTTAAGGAATCTACCCCACCACCCCAGCTCCAAACCAGGGGACATAGAGAAACAAACTTAGCATCAAAATATGTCTTTCTGCCTATTGAACTACCATACCAAATTTGATCTTAATTGGGCAACCACAAAAAAAGTTATTAGGAAAAAACAGAAAATTTGTGGACGGAAGAAAGACAGACGGACAGACAGAGTGATTATTATACGGCACCCGCAAATCCTTGCGGGGCCCTAATTATGTACCGTAGTGTAGTCTACTTGTATGCCAAGTTATATTGGAGTCAGACCAAAACAGTAGGAGGAGTAGCATTTTGAAAGAATTTCACAAAAATTTCTATTTTTAGTAACCATGGCAACATTGTTCATTGAAATAAAAAACCAAAATTATGTATCTTAGTGTAGTTTATTTATGTGTCAAGATATATTGAAATCAGACCAAAACTAAGGAGGAGTAGCATTCTAAAAATTGTTTAAACAAACTAAGTTCTGCATGAAATACCAAAGCAGGAACAAAGGTCATCAGATTTTGAGTTTTGATGAAAAAAAAGAAGTCAATTAAACCATTGGCACATTTAATAATTTTTTTTATAATAAACAATGTATTTTGCACAGAAATCAATACTAATGTGAATATATGCATTAAATTCCAGTAAAATAATTTTCTGTGATTTTTTACAATTATTCATGACAATTCATGACAATCTTTCATGTCTTTTCATCAAATATTTATTTACATTTTATGCAAGTAAAAAATATTCTAAGCAAAATTGCTGTAGTTATTATGATAAAAATATCTGAAACACATTTTTAATAAATAGGCTTTAAACATATCAACTAAATACAAACTTTTGATAAAGCATTTTTTTTAATATATTCATATAAACAAACACACATGATACATACACACTTCAGAGGTATAAGGTTTTATTTTCTGTCCTTACACCATGCAAAAGTCATATGTTGGATTTCATGTAATCATCTATTGGCTGATACAAATCAATTTAATTTGTGTACTGCTTATTTACAAAAAAAAAAGACCTCTCAAGTTCAAAAACATCACATATCTCACAGTGCCACAATTCTGTATCCTACATAAAAATAATGCAGTCTTTCATCTTCCACAAGAACACTGCATTCCATCTATCATTATTTTTAAATTAAATCACATGTTAAATTATTTGACAAAGAGTCTGCTTCAAAGCCTCATGCTGATATCACCACTTCAGATGACCAGTTATCAAAATCCAACAGAAAAGTCCACTTTTAAAGACATCTACATACACATCCCACATGAGGCTATAAATAATGGGTGATGAAATAAAAAAAAAATATACTAGTCTGGTTCTCTCACTCTGTATTTGATAAACTGGTTTCATCACCCTGCTATATTCCACATCTCGGTGCTCTGTCCACATGAAGTATAAACTTATCTCCTTATTCTGCTATGATGTTCCACAGTTTCTGATTAAACTGGTACTCTGTTCATTTCTGTTCTCCAACAAATGTAGAGATTTATAGTCTACAAGGACTTCCTTTATACATCCAGTAAATCCGGTGTAGTACTCCTTTGGCAGACCCAGGGGAAGTTCTGTTTTACCACCTGACAATACACATAAAAATAAAAGTTTTAACACTGATCATAGAGATGAGAAATGTTATGTTTCATTGCAAGAAATGTTATGTTTCATTGCATGACTTATAGGTATTACTAACTGTGGTATGCACATCTCTTAGCAATTTTGTTCTTTCAATTTTAGTCTTGGTAAGATGCATAGCTACTAGGGCTGGGACGATACCGAACTTAGCCTATCCGATACATATCACGATACCTTAGGTGCGATACGATATATATCACGATACATTTAAAACCAAATAAAACTAGATATTTTTTTTAGAAACATTTAATTTGGAATATTACAGATTATAAAAATAAACTAATTCAACAGAAACCCGACTTACTGCCATTGGGTTTTGTTGATTTAACATAATCCGGCGTGTCTAACACCATCCTGACGCTTGTATTTTGAATTCTGTATCACCAAGACGTTTGTACTTTATTTCTGATTGTTTAAACGTCTTGATGATACAGACTAAAGGACTAAAAAATTTCGAATTCTAAAGCCCAGACATTTCTGGAAATTAAAAAAAAGTGCGGTCAGGTATCGTGATACTAAATTAGATGAATCGATCCGTATATCGTCAAAGTGAATACTGTGATGCATCGGTGCACCGGTGGATCGTCCCAGCCCTAATAGCTACTTGAGAATCAAACTGCTGAAATAACTTTAAAGAATTCTGCCTCTAAAGAATATAGATCAGATACAGCATCAAATTTAAAGCAGTTTTAAAGTGAGCACCTCTAGATTGATGCACCACCTTTACAACTTTGGTCCAAGTGGGCTCAAAGATACTCAGAAAGTCTAACTTGCCAAGTGGAGAATGGCAAAAACACAGTAGCTACCAATTGGTAGCACCTTTGAAACTGACTACTTGGATATTATTTGTATCCCAAACTCACCAATCCACAGCCTGCCGTTGGTGTCTAACTGGTCTGCCCCTACAGATGATTGATCCACCACAGGGACTTCACCATCCACCTGTAAACTTCCCTCCCTCTCATCCCTGTAATAATAATCCCATTTAATAATATAAATTACTGATTAATTCTGATACGGCTATAAAATCTTGAAATACTGTAGATTGGCAAATAATCACGATGGTTTTAATTTCCCTATGTTCGCAATTTATCTTTTTTCCGCGAAATTAAACCCATCGTGAATGCTATTATTAGTTTTACAAATGTTTTAATTGTTATATGAAAATTTGAATAAATTTTTTGCAGCGTGAATTTAAAACCTTCGCTATAAGAACTTTTTGAAAGATCATGAAATTTTAACACCATGGAATTAAAATGATTTACAGCATATGGATAAACTCTAGTGTTTCTGATGAAGCCATGAAATCTTATTATATCTGGATAAACATCACTAATTCTGATAAGGCTATGAAATCTTATCATATCTGGATATATAAACATCACTATTTCTGATACGGCTATAAAATCTTGAAATATCTGGATAAACATCACTATTTCTGATACGGCTATAAAATCTTGAAATATCTGGATAAACATCACTATTTCTGATACGGCTATAAAATCTTGAAATATCTGGATAAACATTACTATTTCTGATACGGCTATAAAATCTTGAAATATCTGGATAAACATCACTATTTATGATACGGCTATAAAATCTTGAAATATCTGGATAAACATCACTATTTCTGATACGGCTATAAAATCTTGAAATATCTGGATAAACATCACTATTTCTGATAAGGCTATAAAATCTTGAAATATCTGGATAAACATCACTATTTCTGATACGGCTATAAAATCTTGAAATATCTGGATAAACATCACTATTTCTGATACGGCTATAAAATCTTGAAATATCTGGATAAACATCACTATTTCTGACAAGACTATGAACTCTTGGTACGTACCGTAGAGCAATGACATGATGCCACTGTCCGTCGTCCACCTTGACCGAGGACCGGATGATGTGGAGATCTCCCTCGGACTGTTTACCCAGATTGTAGCTGAGCTCCACCTGTCCCCCCACCACAGCTAGGGCCAGGTAGTCACCCAGGATGTTACTCCGTCCGTTCTGGAACAAAATGAGGCCGGTCGGGGATCTGGTCTTGAACACAATGCTGTATCTGTTCACCCTCTGGGCTGTTTGTCTGGAAAGATTTAACAGAGGCTGTTAATATCTGACTTCTTGTGTCTTCTTTAAAAAAATGTCTAAGTTTGGCCAATATAATGATTCTTTTTGACATTTCCCAAGCAATCATTAAGCTTGACCATGTTTAAGGTTATCGCGGTATAAGAAGATATATTATCAAAATAAAAATGCAATTGGCTAAAGTATCCTATGAAATATTTACCCTTCAATAAAAAGTTAACATACGACAAAGATCTGAAAGGCGGTTGTCAAACAAACAAAAGGACTTCATACTCTGTCTGTAGTCAAAATAAAGATAAAATGCATTAAGAACTCACTTCTCTGTATGAATGATAGTAATTCCTTACTGTATAGTTATTTCATTAGGATACTGTAGGAAGGTGCTGCCATCAAATGCCACGGGTAAGTCTTTGTTTTTAAGATCAGCCACTGAAAGTAATCGGTAACACACAATAAAGGACTGAACATATATATCTTGGCCCCCGAAAAATTAGCATTTTAGAATGACATTCAGATATGTTTAATTGATATTTATTTTGTAGAAGAGATTATATTAGATATATTTCCCATATATTTTTCACATTTATATGCACTAACTGGCTGTACATGATGACAGAAATAACACTTTTTTATATAATTATCTAACAAAAAAAGCCAAAAATACGTCTTTTTCTTGATGTTTTTTCTTATGGGAAACATAGAGCGCATTGTAGAATATGCATAATTTTTCTGTCAGTAATTAGTATTGAATAAATACATCTTTGGTAAAAAATGAAAGTATGTTCTAGTTTGTGCTCAATATTTTTTGGAAGAAAAACTGCTTGAAAATAAGCAGTTTTATACAAAATATGCTAAAAATTGCAGGAAAACATGAACTTTATGATGTCACATTTCTATATTAACAGCATTTTGATCAGATTGAAAATTAATAATCAAAGTCGCATGTATAGCTGTGCAAAGTAAATCTTTATACAAATTAAAAGTAAGATATTCATTTTAGGGGGCCATTTGAGACACTTACCATATATTGCTCTTTCAATATAGCAGTGGTGCTAAGGACTTTCTTTCTAGTAATCAAATATAGAAATATTTTAGAAAACCATAGGTTGACCCTTGACCTTGTGACCAGAGTAGTTTTACCCGAAGTCAAAGTCGATTGGGGTCATATTCTCCTATCTAGGGGTACCAGTTTACAACTATTATACCAGATTATACCAGATTTGATAAGTTAAGTGATTCTCCTCATTTTGTTCTTTTCTTCAATATTTTTACGATTCCTCTGTTTCGGCTCTACTTACTTTTCTCACAGCGGGCCCCGATGTACTTGGTTGGACATTTACAGTCGGCCTCATCTAGTCGTGGTACACACACTCCCCAGTTCATACAAGGGTTGACATTACACGGGGGGCCGTGGTACTCCCTGACGTTGACTGAGGACGTGGCTGATTGAATCAGATTGTCATATAGATGTCCATTAATGTAGATCTGTCAAAATTCAATGAAAAGTATAACCATGCTCTTCATTATAACAGAAAATGTGAATGTGAAATTAAATTGATGTACTGGGATTAAAGTATCAAAGATCAAAGTTTTCCTTTTGTTAATTCTGTTGTAAACAGCCTCAATACTAAGAACACACACTGACATATTATCCTTATCATTAAGGGATTGTGACTTACCTGTATACAGTGTTACAAAGACCTGGACCACAAACATAACAAATTTGAACAAATCAGGCAAATCTGAATTTGTAAAGCTTACACCATTACTATAAATAGCCCACAGCCAAGCCTTACCCTCTGTATGACTCAGGTGAAGTTTGTTGAGATTTGTGAATTGCTTGGAACACTGGTATTGAAGCCCCCTACATGCAACACACTGTTAGATCTTACCCTCTGTACAACTCCTGTGAAGTTAGCTGTGATCTGGGAGTCACTGGGAACACTGGTATTGAAGTCTCCTACATGTAACACACTGTTAGATCTTACCCTCTGTACAACTCCTGTGAAGTTAGCTGTGATCTGGGAGTCACTGGGAACACTGGTATTGAAGCCTCCTACATGTAACACACTGATAGATCTTACCCTCTGTATAACTCTGGTGAAGTTAGCTGTGATCTGGGAGTCACTTGGAACACTGGTATTGAAGCCCCCTACATGTAACACACTGTTAGTTCTTACCCTCTGTATGACTCCGGTGAAGTTAGCTGTGATCTGCGAGTCACTAGGTACACTGGTATTGAAGCCCCCTACATGGAACACACTGTTAGATCTTACCCTCTGTATTACTCCGGTGAAGTTAGCTGTGATCTGGGAGTCACTGGGAACACTGGTATTGAAGTCTCCTACATGTAACACACTGTTAGATCTTACCCTCCTACATGTAACACACTGTTAGATCTTACCCTCTGTATAACTCCTGTGCAGTTAGCTGTGATCTGGGAGTCACTGGGAACACTGGTATTGAAGCCTCCTACATGTAACACACTGTTAGATCTTACCCTCTGTATAACTCCTGTGAAGTTAGCTGAGAAGTGTCACAGGGAACACTGGTATTGAAGTCTCCTACATGTAACACACTGTTAGATCTTACCCTCTGTATAACTCCTGTGAAGTTAGCTGTGATCTGGGAGTCACTTGGAACACTGGTATTGAAGCCCCCTACATGTAACACACTGTTAGTTCTTACCCTCTGTATGACTCCGGTGAAGTTAGCTGTGATCTGCGAGTCACTAGGTACACTGGTATTGAAGCCCCCTACATGTAACACACTGTTAGATCTTACCCTCTGTATTACTCCGGTGAAGTTAGCTGTGATCTGGGAGTCACTGGGAACACTGGTATTGAAGTCTCCTACATGTAACACACTGTTAGATCTTACCCTCCTACATGTAACACACTGTTAGATCTTACCCTCTGTATAACTCCTGTGCAGTTAGCTGTGATCTGGGAGTCACTGGGAACACTGGTATTGAAGCCTCCTACATGTAACACACTGTTAGATCTTACCCTCTGTATAACTCCTGTGAAGTTAGCTGAGAAGTGTCACAGGGAACACTGGTATTGAAGTCTCCTACATGTAACGCACTGTTAGATCTTACCCTCTGTATAACTCCTGTGAAGTTCGCTGTGATCTGGGAGTCACTGGGAACACTGGTATTGAAGCCTCCTACATGTAACACACTGTTAGATCTTACCCTCTGTATAACTCCGGTGAAGTTAGCTTTGATCTGAGAGTCTCTGGGAACACTGGTATTGAAGCCTCCTACATGTAACACACTGTTAGACAAGTTCAGCTCCGTTAGAATTCCCTAAACAAAATTAAGAAGAAAAAATAACTTACACTGCATTCTCTTTGAAGAAGAAATCTGAAAATTTCAGTCAGTAAAAGGATGTTCCATTCAAATGCATTATTTTTGTTACTCTGCTTAATGCATTCAGTTTTAACATTTTAGTAAAAACAACATGTGATTGTGAAACACTATGCTCCCAATGGTAACACAGTTCTGGAGTGGGGTGATTGAAGATTGAAGTGGTATCACTTGCCATTGACTATTAAAATATTCACTTGTGACTATTACAATATTTACCTGTGACTTTTACAATATTTACCTGTGACTATTAAAATATTCACTTGTGACTATTACAATATTTACCTGTGACTTTTACAATATTCACTTGTGACTATTACAATATTTACCTGTGACTTTTACAATATTCACTTGTGACAATTATAATATTCAATTGTGACTATTAAAATATTTACAAGTGACTTTTACAATATTCACTTGTGACTATTATAATATTCACTTGTGACTCTTAAAATATTTACAAGTGACTTTAACAATATTCACTTGTGACTATTATAATATTCACTTGTGACTGTTACAATATTTACCTATGACTTTTACAATATTCACTTGTGACTATTATAATATTTACCTGTGACTTTTACAATATGCTCTTGCAACTAATACAATATTCACTTGTGACTAGTATTTACCTGTGACATTCCTGTATAAGTACGGTCACTATCTACTTGTAGAGTCCCAGTTCTGTCACTTTTCTGCATCAACACATCATGCCATTTGTTCAGTTTGATTGTCTTTGTACTCCTACAAGAAAAGGACTCAATGAGGAACAGATTTCTCCAACAGGTGCCCTCAATTCTTGCAATATATATTAATGAGAACAAAAGCAAGTGGATATATATATCAATAAAGTGAATCAGTCTTCACAAAACTCAGTGATCTAAAGACTGAGCCCAGTGAAAGTCTGGTCAGCAAAAATCAAATGGGATTGTAGATTCTCAGTCATAAATAGTCAAAAATTCATGATTTGTCTTTAAAAATTGGAGACTGAGCAGTTCAATGGAAAAGCTCATTAAGACGTAAATAAATGTCCCCACAAACCACCATCCTATTCACCTGATTACAACTGTTCCTGTGCCGACGTTAAATCGGAACTCCAGCTGTCTATCAATGATGTTCAGAGAAATGTAATCACCAAGTCCTTGTGGATACTGACTAGCATACAGCAGCACACCTGTAATTATTACGCACAGGTGAAAATCCTCAGTATACATTTATAACACTCATTCTGAGAGAGAGCAAACTTTTTTGCAATTAAGACTTATTTCGAATTCTTGAATCCGGGTCATTTCTCCCCAGTACCTGCTCCGCCTAGGTCATTTCCGCCCAGGTCATCTCTCTCCTGGGTCATTTCTCTCCATTACCCAGGTCATTTCTCTCCACAAACTAGGTCATTTCACTCCAACACAAAAATTATAGTGTAATAAGTTTAATTTTTTTTTGTTAATTACCACGCTGAATTTAACGCCAACTTTATTTGTTTTATTTCATCTTATTTATCTATTTATTAATTCACACATGTATTTTTTATTTATTTATGACTTCACGCACTTATTGTTTATTTTATTCATGATTTAAACATTTATGCATTCACTCATTTATTTGAATAATTATTTTTTTTAGAAGTCCTTTATAATTTAATTCATTCCTTTATTTATTAATTTTTTGTATTAATTAATCAAAAATCAATTTATACAATCTTGAACTAGCTTTTGAAAAGGACAGAAGCACATGATTATTTATTTTTATTCATTAATTCTAAGACTTACTGTCTTTCTTTCTAATGGAATTAGCTGCAGAACTGTAGCTCTCTGAAAAATATGTTTTGACAGTGCGGTCTGTCAAAAAAAAAAAAAAAAAAAAAAAAATCGGAGAGCTACAGTTCTGCAGCTATAATGCGATAATAGAAATATTTTATTTCAATCTTCTTTCTTTAACAATTAAATTCATTATCAATTAGACCTCAAGTGAATTTGTTTATTGTCCTGTCATCTGTCTTTTATGGTCTTCATCGGGAATAAATAAATAATTGTTAGAATTTGTAATTGCTGTCTTGCGGTTTTATGGTACCCTACAAGGTGTTTTTTTTTTATCATCATGCTGGGTGCATAATTATGTTTATCCGTAAATTGTCGATTTCACAAATTGACAATACAGTATCTCCTTAGTCTTTAGACAAAAAATGTCAACTTGTACAAAGATGTGTTCAGCCAGATTATTATATAAATAAGAATTTTGTTCCCACTTTTTAGCTCACCTGAGCCGAAGGCTCAAGTGAGCTTTTCTGATCACATTTTGTCCGGCGTCCGTCTGTCCGTCTGTCTGCCTGTCCGTCTGTCTGTCTGTAAACTTTTCACATTTTCGACTTCTTCTCAAGAACTGCTGGGCCAATTTTAACCAAACTTGCCACAAAGTATCCTTGGGTGAAGGGGATTCAAGTTTGTTCAAATGAAGGGCCACGCCCTTATTCAAGGGGAGATAATTGGGAATTAATGAAAATTTAGTGGTATATTTTAAAAATCTTCTTCTCAAGAACCACTGTGCCAGGAAAGATGAAACTTATGGGGAAACATCCTCAGGTAGTGTAGATTCAAGTTTGTTCAAATCATGACCCCCGGGGGTAGGGCGGGGCCAAAATGGCCGACCAAAGTTTTACATAGAAATATATAGGAAAATTCTTTAAAAATCTTCTTCTCAAGAATGACAAAGCCATAATTCATCATATTTATATGGGAGCATGCTCATGTAGTGTAGATTCAAGTTTGTTCAAATCATGACCCCACGGGTAAGGGCGGGGCCAAAATGGCCGACCAAAGATTTACATAGAAATATATAGGAAAATTCTTTAAAAATCTTCTTCTCAAGAATGAGTCAAAGCCATAATTCATCATATTTATATGGAAACATGCTCAGGTAGTGTAGATTCAAGTTTGTTCAAATCATGACCCCCGGGGGTAGGGCGGGGCCAAAATGGCCGACCAAAGTTTTACATAGAAATATATAGGAAAATTCTTTAAAAATCTTCTTCTCAAGAATGACAAAGCCATAATTCATCATATTTCTATGGAAGCATGCTCAGGTAGTGTAGATTCAAGTTTGTTCAAATCATGACCCACGGGGGTAGGGCGGGGCCAAAATGGCCGACCAAGTTTTTACATAGAAATATATAAGAAAATTCTTTAAAAATCTTCTTCTCAAAAATGACAAAGGCATAATTCATCATATTTATATGGGAGCATGCTCAGGTAGTGTAGATTCAAGTTTGTTCAAATCATGACCCCGGGGGGTAGGGCGGGACCAAAATGGCCGACCAAAGTTTTACATAGAAATATATAGGAAAATTCTTTAAAAATCTTCTTCTCAAGAATGACAAAGCCATAATTCATCATATTTCTATGGAAGCATGCTCAGGTAGTGTAGATTCAAGTTTGTTCAAATCATGACCCACGGGGGTAGGGCGGGGCCAAAATGGCCGACCAAGTTTTTACATAGAAATATATAAGAAAATTCTTTAAAAATCTTCTTCTCAAAAATGACAAAGGCATAATTCATCATATTTATATGGGAGCATGCTCAGGTAGTGTAGATTCAAGTTTGTTCAAATCATGACCCCGGGGGGTAGGGCGGGACCAAAATGGCCGACCAATGTTTTACATAGAAATATATAGGAAAATTCTTTAAAAATCTTCTTCTCAAGAATGACAAAGCCATTATTCATCATATATATATGGAAGCATGCTCAGGTAGTGTAGATTCAAGTTTGTTCAAATCATGACCCCCGGGGGTAAGGCGGGGCCAAAATGGCCGACCAACGTTTTACATAGAGATATATAGGAAAATTTAATTCTTTAAAAATCTTCTTCTCAAGAATGACAAAGCCATTATTCATCATATTTATATGGAAGCATGTTCAGGTAGTGTAGATTCAATTTTGTTCAAATCATGACACCCGGGGGTAGGGCGGGGCCAAAATGGCCGACCAAAGTTTAACATAGAAATATATAGGAAAATTCTTTAAAAATCTTCTTCTCAATCATTTTCTAAAAAATAGCAAATCCATGATTGGTCATGGGTAAGGGCGAAACGATTACACGTGTAAACGGCGACGTTTCGATTATATGCTCTAAACGTTTACAGTTTGAGTAAACGTTTACACGAAGGTCATTATCAATGTCTATCAGAAATAAAGTTTAACACAAAAAAAATTGTTTTATTTCATAATTTACAAAAGAAACACCGTCTTTGGCCATTTGATAAGCAACAATCTAAACCGGAAACATACTGAATGAAAATATCCAAAACCCGATACGGGCTAACATAATTAATTCCGATTTCCGAGTTGCTAATACTAGCGATGTTTTACGACACTTGAAATATAAAACTTGATATATTTTGATTAAATAAATATAATACATTTTTCACAAGTCTTTGAAAAGTTTCAATACATTCAGCAGGTCCTGTTTTACTTTTTTCGAGATTAAAAGATCCATCTTTACAATTATTTTTTCTACGTCCGGTAACCAAATAAACCAAGCAGTTGGGTGACAAGGTCGTAAGTGAATGAATTTAATGCGCCTCAAATTCTTACGGTTAAATCACAATGACCAACAATAAATTTGTAATAACAGCTTATACTTATATTAAAGTGAAAGAATTGATTATTAAATTCGAGTTTCATGAATGAGTAGCCATAAAAATCCAACATAGAATATTTCCCGTTTAAGGATGTACAACACACCTACCCAAAAAAATTCCTGTCGTTTAATATTCGTTATTTTTATATATTTAGTACATGACTATATCTACTGCATGTATGCATATTTTGGACAAAATCGTTCAAGTGGTTTTTGGACAGGAATTTCCGAAAGTTACCCCCTTTAGTTGTTTACAAGGAGAGAAAAAATTTAATCAATCAACTACTTAAACCTTGATTTTCAATAAAACCAGATTAGATATAAATGTCAAATTTCATTGATTTATTCCTTTAACCATTTAACACAAAAACATAGTCATCTTTTTGATATACATATCATCAAAATAATTTTTAAAGACCTTAAACTGAAAAACTATGAATTTTCTAAGCCTTGAAAATTGCGTATTTTTCAAATAAAAAAAATTTTTGTGAAAAAACCTGTCGTTTAATTTTGGTAAAAAACTTTCTTTAGGTAGCTGGTAGTAAAAATAATCTTCATAAATTTTTGTATAATTTTTGTTCGACCAGTTTTGATTTTATAGCGGAAAATTACCCCCTCCCCCTTTCTCAATAAATCACGTTCCCGCGCGTCTTTCAGACGGGGGTCGATCACTTTGTTATATGAATCTACTAATGAACATTAAAAAACCAGAAGTCTCTGTCGAGACTGAAGCTCTACTGGTTTGAACTTATAGCAAAGGAAGGGAAGAGTACTTAAGCAGCTCGGATTTGAAACTTTACAACAGCAATATATAGAATAATGATCATTGATAAAGTCTCTTTATGTTCTTAGTGTAGTCTACTTGTGTGCCAAGTTATATTGAAATCAGACCAAAACTGTAGGAGGAGTAGCATTTTGAAACAATTTTACAGACATTTCAATTTTTAGTAACCACGGCAACACGGTTCATCAAAATTAAAATTTGATACACAGAATTATGTATCTTAGTGTATTCTACTTGTGTGCCAAGTTATATTGAAATCAGACCAAAACTGTAGGGGGAGTAGCATTTTGAAACAATTTTACAGATATTTCTATTTTTAGTAACCACGGCAACACCTTTCATCTAAATCAAAAACCAATACACAGAATTATGTATCTTAGTGTATTCTACTTGTGTGCCAAGTTATACTGAAATCAGACCAAAACTGTAGGAGGAGTAGCATTTTGAAAGAATTTCACAGAAATTTCTATTTTTAGTAACCACGGCAACACCGTTCATCGAAATCAAAAACCGATATATAGAATTATGTATCTTAGTGTAGTCTACTTGTGTGCCAAGTTATACTGAAATCAGACCAAAACTGTAGGAGAAGTAGCATTTTGAAAGAATTTCACAGAAATTTCTATTTTTAGTAACCGCGGCAACACCGTTCATCGAAATCAAAAACCGATACACAGAATTATGTATCTTAGTGTAGTCTACTTGTGTGCCAAGTTATACTGAAATCAGACCAAAACTGTAGGAGGAGTAGCATTTTGAAAGAATTTCACAGAAATTTCTATTTTTAGTAACCACGGCAACACCGTTCATCGAAATCAAAAACCGATACACAGAATTATGTATCTTAGTGTAGTCTACTTGTGTGCCAAGTTATATTGAAATTAGACCAAAACTGTAGGAGGAGTAGCATTTTGAAAAATTGTTTACAGACAGACGGACAGACAGACAGACAGACGGACGGACGCATTACTATCGCATAAGCTCTTCTGGTCTCTGACCAGTAGAGCTAAAAAATCAAATTGGAATATTGCTTTTGCTTCACAAATATATTAACTTACAAATTCAAAAGTTCATATATGTAAAGCGTATTTAAATGTAGATTTTTAGGCAATTTTTGAATACCCCTATCACCCCCACCCCTTCCTTTTTTGCGTCGCAGACCATTTAGCGTTTGACGAAACGTCGTTTACAGTGCAAATATACTGGTATTTCGTCAAGAATCCTGGAGTTATGCATTAGTTTTTAAATTCATGAATGCAGAATAAATATTGACTACTCTTTTTATATGTATCAGAAAAAAATTACTGAAAGATTTTAGTGTGTAGTCCATATACGTATGCGTTATGCATTCCATATCACATCAAACCTGGATACGAATTCAAGTTTTGTTGAACTTGAATATGTTGATTTTTAATTTTATTTCTTTAATTCTATTCATTATAAAAATGGTGTATGTTCAACTCTTCTGTGATATAAATGGAATAATTGTAGTTTCTTTCATGTCATTATTTCAAACGAGACAGTATGTGGCCGTGGGGATACATCGACATTTGCATTAGATGTACATACACCCCTCATGATATTGTACGCATTTCTTTCAATGTCGTCGCTTCTAAAGTTAAAATGAAAATTCCGTATTCGTCCACATTAACTTCAAAATATCAAACATTAAACTCTTCATCTATTTCATTTTATATCAAATCCCACATTGATATTTTTCAAAATCTTATAGGCTACGTTTTGTTTTGATTCGAGGAAATGCGAACCGACATATTGTTGACAGAAAGTCAAAGTTACGATTTGCTGCAAAAGAATATTCATAAATGCAGATAATGTAAGTACAAGTGAACAATTCTTTTCAATTCTATACTTACATTGTGTATATGAGGTCTATAGTATTCAATTGTCGGATTTATCAGGTCTTACTGTAAATGTATCTGATTCTGTGGAAAACCGTGAAAAAAGGGAGGAAAATAAACATCTCCTACATTTTCAGAGTTGTTCCTCTTTGAACAGTAAGGGTCTGAGAACAACATCGATTTTACATTGTAAAAAGTTTATTGTTTATTCATTGTTGTTTTATTCAAATAAAGAAGAAAAACAATATTTATATCGTGTATGCACAAAATGTAATGAAGACCATTAATCGGAATGTTATATAACCAATTGTACATAATGAGAATTTCGGCAATGTAAAATAAAATTTTCAGAATAAAAAAAAATGCTGCGCTTTGATCAAAATTACAATTTATTGTATATCAAATGAAATGAAATAAACATTAACGCATGGTATTTTTATGTCTTGCTTTTTACGGATTTTAATCGGGTTAATTAAAAAAAATACTTATTGATTGAGTATGGTACGCACAATCACAGCCAAGCCCCATATCCCAATTTTCTTTCATGATTGATATACATCGGGATCGTTTTACTCGTCGTTTTGACGCTTTATTTTTGACGTTAAACTTGACGTCACGTCAAACGTTCAATTGAAATCGCAAGAGTTATCTCCCCCAGTG
This sequence comes from Saccostrea cuccullata, assembly GCF_032062105.1. Classification (NCBI taxonomy): domain Eukaryota; kingdom Metazoa; phylum Mollusca; class Bivalvia; order Ostreida; family Ostreidae; genus Saccostrea; species Saccostrea cuccullata. The sequence goes on along the minus strand of NW_026926648.1, from coordinate 181,060 downwards.
TGTTGTACATCTTTAAACGGTACCGTTTCGTTTACTGCTATCCGTTTAAACGTTTACAAAATTCAGTAAACGTTTCACCCTTAGTCATGGGACTACTTTTGGATTTAAACTTTACAATAAAAAGCCATTTTATACTAGTCCTACCCTTGGTGCTCAGGTGAGCGATGTGGCCCATGGGCCTCTTGTTATTACATTGAATACAAACTCATTTACATGTACTGTAATACTTCCTAGCGATCACAATTTTTAGGCAAGATGACTAATCCTAAATGTATGCATTTTCACAGTCAAGTAAATTTTAACTTTTTAGATTTCATTTTTTCCCCAAATTACACGTTTTCTCTGTTCAACAGTGGAAGCCCCCCCCCCCCAACATTAACATGTTTATTGAAAGAACGTAAAATTAATGTACTGATGCATGGATTTTTAATTTAAAATGTCCCGATTGTTACAAACATTTTTCTGCATTATTTTCTCTTGCGTAAATATGTATGTGCATACATGTAAAAGACCTCATGAATGTCTCCTTGATAAGAAAACGGAAGTATTGATCAGTCGAAAGATCATTCTAGCTAACATGAGATCGAGTCATATGTCTTTGCCCTTTCAAAAAGCTAGTTCAAGTTTGTGTTAATTATAGTTGGAATATTTTTGTTTGTACTTAAAATTTATAATCTCTGGTATAACAATGAAAACTGGACGCCATGGATAAAATCCTTTTCGATGTCTTATAATGAAGGAAATGGAATGCAACCATGATTATAACAATTATTTAGTGGTATCTGCATTTAAAGAAGACAAAAATCTTGTATCTAAAATATCTTGGCAAAAGAAACTGTCTTCATTACTACAAAAATTAAATATTAGTTCTTTGGAAATATCTCACATAACTTTGAAAAACAAATTACAAGAGCATTACCAAAACAAGATATATGAACAACTGGAAAAAGTTAGCAAATCAGACTCTGGAAAGTTAGCATTTTATAGCAAAATTGTGAATCAAGATGAATACAAACTGCAAAGTTATTTAAAACTACCCCTGAAGAAAAGTTGTAGATCTTTATTAACAAAATTAAGGATCAGTGCCCATCCACTATATATTGAAACGGGTAGATACTGTAAACCCCCTATTCCTAGAGAAAAACGTTTATGTTACTCATGTAAATTGTTTGTTGAAGACGAAAAACATTTTGTTCTTTATTGTCCAAAGTATGATCAATATAGATGCAATTATAATGATATATTTAATGTAAACACATATACTAGTGATAACCCCATTAGAAAAATTGTCAATCCTACAAATATTTCAACTGCTAGAAGGATATGTTGTTTCTTGAAAAAGTGCTTTGACATCAGAAAAGAAAGTCAAAAATGAATATTAATATTGAGAAATACACAATTTTGTTCACCTCATATTTCTCACTTTGTATATGCTTGTATTAATTGTGTTAATTTATGTTATGTTATTCATGTTCATGACTGTATGCCGACATGGTAATTGTCAATAAAGTGAATTGAATTGAATATAATTCATTTTTAAGAGATATTTTTTTTCCTTTGTTTCATTCCCATTAATTCATGTGGTTTGGCTACTTTGTTAATCTTGTGTACCTTGAAAATATTGCATTTTAGGTTTTTTCATATTTATAGCATTTTTACGTCATTATTTTCTTCGCGTTCTTATTATTTATAGGTTTATAATATACAATTATTCAAAATAAATATTGGTAAATATTTACATACTTTTACCTGTGTATCTGATTTCATAATATATATTTTGAAGTATCCTTTGTTTTCTAAAAATTATCTATTTTTTAGCTGCAGAACTGTAGTTTTCCTAAAAGAAAATGTATTGAACCGGTCTGTCAATATATTTCTTTTCGGAGACCGAGCTACAGTTCTGCAGTTATTATTTTATGTCATGTCTATTTTCTCCTTTTTTTCTCCTAAGATCAAAATTGACATATTATAATTTAAAACTGTTTTATTTTTTATTCCAAAATTTTCGCCAAACAAAATCAATCAATAAAAGCAATTTTTTTTTGTATTATTTTTCCAAGATTCGAGTTTGATCAGTATCTAGTATATAATATTCAGATTATAGACAAAACTTCATCATCGGCTATGGTAAAACTTAATTATTTTTAACAAATTAATTTATTTTAATTGAGTTTAAAATTTCTTTCAAAATTATTACCCTTAACAGAGGAGGCCTCCACGTAGCAAGGGCTGGACAATGGTATCAATTTATTTTCATTAATATCAAATATTAAATTTTCCCTTGTAAATAAAATTACGACACATTCTCTTGTTTGAAATTTATTGGTCATAAATTGATAAAATTAATTCATTTTACGAGACAAAAGTTAATAACACAAGAATGGAAATGTAAATAATTATATAAGACCAAATTAAAAATGGGGTGAAATGACCCAGGTAGGAGAGAGAAATGACCTACCGTGAAATGACCTACCGTGAAATGGTGGGAGAGAGAAATAACCTGGGAGAGAAAAATTTTTAGAGAGAAATGACCTGACACCCTTATTTCACCAACTTTTACCTTTTATTCTGTGACATGTTAACTTCCCTTACCGTTGGGTTTTGCTGATTTGAACCAGATTCTGATCGACACTGAATGACTTCCAACTTCTCCGAGAGGAAGGTTTATCAGAGACGACCCATTAAACTCTGGAACAGCTATCCTCTCCAGTTTCTCTGTATTGTTATAATCATGATATTGAGCTTGAGCTTACAAAAATTGTAATATGTACTTTTATAAAACAAGAAGACAGTACACTACAATACTTTAATGGTAGTTCTGAAAGAGTAGGACTCCCTTTAAGTAAATACTGTATGTCTGTCTCTCAAATGTGGACTAGTTAATCTAAGTACAAAATATTACTACAGTGATTTAAGATGTCAATGTATCTCACCGTTTTCACAGAACTGCCCCTCCATGTTAGCTGGACACTGACATTCGAATCCTCCGTCCTCTGTCACAACACATGTAGATCCCTCCTTACACATTGCTCTCAGGCACGGATCTAATGCCACCTCACAAAAATCACCTACAAATATACAATTCACACATAACAGACTCAGGCACGGATCTTATGCCACCTCACAAAAGTCACCTATAAAAAAAACAGTTCTAACAAATCAACCTCAGGCACAGATCTAAGGCCACCTCATAGAAATCACCTAAAACTAGAGATACTGTGAGCAATGAGCTCACTAATAAATGATACCCCCCCAACTCCCATATGAATATAATGGTTGTGGGAAACCCAAAATATGTGTTGGATCAAAAAGTAAAATAGGAGCTGCACAATGTTATTATGTTATAAAGATTCTGTGAAAGTCTCATCTAATTTCATTTAGTGTTATGAAAGGAGTTGCAGATAAGAGATGGGTACCCCAAACAAGGATGGATGTACAAACGGACATCCCGATTACTATATACCCTCCCACTTTTCAAGCGGAGGGTATAATAAACAGGAACTGTTCTAACATTTCAATCTCAGGCACGGATTTCATGCGATCTCACAAAAGAATCACCTATAATTTTACAATTCTCTTATATGAATTTCAGTCAAAAAGCTAACATCACCTCACAAATTCACATAAAAATAAATAATTTCAACATATCCATGTAAAGTTTTGATCTAATGCCACCTCAGAAATATCACCTGTTGTTACACATCAGTTTACAGCATAGACTCAATGCCACCTCAAAAATAGGTTTGAAAGAGCAAGAGCCATCTTATGCATAAAATGGCCCTGTACTTATATCAATTAATTGACTATCACCCTCTTTCCATTTTCATATATAGAAATAAAAAAGACACTTGGTGCTTTCATGTTCTATAATGAAATTTTGATTTGAGAATCCAAATATTTGAAAACAGGTTTGAAAAATTGCAAAGTTCTTGAAATTTGCAGAAAATATCCATTTTTGACTACCTTCAACAAAGAATTAAAATATGAGCACAGCCCACGATCCAAAAAATAAAACATGTTATTTGATCATCAGAAATAGACCTTTCAATATGTATTGGCATATTTTGGATCAGAGGTTGTGCTCTATATGAAATATTGAAAAAACGCTTCAACTTTAGGTCATTTTCAAAGGAATTTACAGGATATGAGGAAAATGACGCATTTTATGACGTCATAATGCATTGACTAGATGTGAAATTACGTCACAATTAATAGATAGGTGGTCACTAACAGTCCAAGTGATAAATACTGCATTTGCAACCTAAACTGAGCGGTTTTGAATTTTTAGAAATTCTCAGGGCCAAATAAAGCCCAAAGTGGCTCTACCTCTTTACTTTTAACTGCTAACTGATCTTGCAAGAGCATTCTAACATTCATGCAATTTTATTGAATGTTCTTCTCTATTACTAAAACTTGATTCATTAACATAGAATTCTAATTATTATCTATATGGGACTCCTCTCTAATACTGAATTCTATGAATGTACCTGTAAATCCAGGTTCACATTCACAATGGAAGACTTCCTTATCGGCCATGAAGCAGGATCCCCCGTTATGACAGGGGAGGGAACTACAGGGGTTGCTGCCACACTCCCACACGTCCAATCCCGAGACTAGATCCCCGCTCCTGGAGGGATAGCTCAGGCTGTAGGTATAGGGGGACATGGTGCTCCCTGCAGCGAAGGAGTCGATACAACCTGCCAGGCCGACCTGTAGACCCAGCAGTTTCTTGGCCCTATAAATATATCAGATGTAAACAGCTAGTGGTACAAACTGTAATTTTATCCAAAACAGCGAAATGAAGCGACATTTATATTTTTTCAATAACTCAGTCCCTTACCCTTTAGCTTCATCAGGAATGTTCCCCAGGTAGAGGAAATCCCCAAGGTCAAGAGAGGTCAGTGCCCCTTCACTCTCCCCCTGTAGGACTGGACTGTTGTCCACCTGTAACTGACCAGACTTGCCCACTCTGTTGACCACGACTTTGTGGTACACATTTCTCTTCAGCTGGTCTCGACTTCGGATCAGAGCTAGACCACTCCCCAAGTCATACCTAAAGTATACACAAATCATAAGTACCCATAAAACAAAATAATACCTATTAAAAGTTTACATAAATCATAAGTACTATTAAGGCCATATAAAATTGAAATCTTGGTTCTCAGGCCCGCGCGCATCCGTTTTGAGGTAGCCGCATTGCCGATTTTATTGTATTTTTGATAAAATAAAAAGTTGGTGTTGCGGAGACCAATCCGGGAAAAAAAATTCCGACCTCATTTGTTTCGTAGTTTAGTATTCAAATATCACTTCTGGTAGCCATTTACAATGAGATTTTGGCTACTTCGTTTGAAAATACATTCGAGGACATTACCTACGATGTTTACACGCTGTTAAGCAATGGATAAAGCAGAAATTTTGACCAGAAATGGAAAGTATATCTGTGATTAAAAAATTATCTTTAAGTTAAAGAAAAATTAAAATTAAAAAAAATACCTCCCTCATCTACTTTATTGCCAATAAAATGAAAAATAAAATGCCGCCCTCCCGCATCTGTTTTGGAGAAAATTGGCCTGAGAACCAGGGAATTAAATTTAGATAGCCTAATTTTACTTTCTTATAGTAAAACAAGTAAGAACCAGAAGTCTCTGTCGAGACTGTAGCTCTACTGGTTTGTACTTATAACAAAGGATGAGAAAAGAAGCCATTGCCATCAGACCAAAACTGTAGGATGACTAGCGTTTTAAAGGAATTTCAAAGAAAATTCAATTTTGAGTAACCATGGCAACATCGTTCATCGAAATTAAAATCCAATGCACTATTTTATGTATCTTAGTGTAGTCTACTTGTGTGCCAAGTAATATTGAAATCAAATAAAAACTGTAGGAGGAGTAGCGTTTTAAAGGAATTTCAAAGAAAATTCTATTTTTAGTAACCATGGCAACACCGTTCATCGAAATCAAAAACCGATGCACTATTTTATGTATCTTAGTGTAGTCTACTTGTGTGCCAAGTTATATTGAAATCAGACCAAAACTGTAGAAGGAGTAGCGTTTTAAAGGAATTTCACAGAAAATTCTATTTTTAGTAACCATGGCAACACCGTTCATCGAAATCAAAAACCGATGCACTATTTTATGTATCTTAGTGTAGTCTACTTGTGTGCCAAGTAATATTGAAATCAGACCAAAACTGTAGGAGGAGTAGCGTTTTAAAGGAATTTCACAGAAAATTCTATTTTTAGTAACCATGGTAACACCGTTCATCGAAATCAAAAACCGATGCACTATTTTATGTATCTTAGTGTAGTCTACTTGTGTGCCAAGTTATATTGAAATTGGATCAAAACTGTAGGAGGAGTAGCGTTTTGAAAAATTGTTTACAGACGGACAGACAGACAGACGGACGGACGGACGACGGACACCTTACTATCGCATAAGCTCTTCTGGTCTCTGACCAGTAGAGCTAAAAAGAAACAAAATGATTGATTATAAATTCCATTGTCAAAATAAAAATATGAGAGTTGTTAAACTTTAACTGCATTCTATTAGCAGGCCAGATCTGGTGAGTACCTTTCCTTTGACTCTCACCTGAACTCCAGGTAGCCATTGACGACAGTGACGGCTATAAAATCCCCAGTTCCGTTAGGATACTGACTGGCAAAGGTAATAATTCCGTCATTGTTCAGAATTTTCACCCGAATCTCGAACATAAGGTCATTGTTTGGTTTGGTCCTCTGTCTCAGCTGGAGGTAAGAGCTGTTCCCAGTAAAGGAGGGCACAGAGAACTTGGCAGCTGTCAATTAAATGAGAATAAATAAAGATCAACCTGACATTCATAATATAAGGGTGAGCCTCCGACTCAGGTGAGCTTGACTTTCAATCCATGTATTAATGCATAACATTTACTGACTATTACATATAATGCCTAGTGGGTTTTTTTTTCGGAAACCCTCACTGGACAATTCAAAAATTTGTCAGTTGTAATTTCTTTTAAATACAGTGTATCTTTGAAATAAATTCGATTAATTCATCATTAGCAGAAAATCCTATGAGATTTTTATTCTACAATAGATATATGTTGATCTGTCCCACCTTTATGACAGATGGGGCCAGCTTCCTCCAGTGGACACAGACATCTTTACAGATAATCATATGAGATGTATTAATTTTTATAGTATATATATATACTGATCCTGTCTCACCTTTATGACAGATGGGACCAGCTTTCTCCAGTGGGCACAGACAGCGGTACCCCAGGGACGCGTCGAGCTGACATTGACCGTTATTTAGACAGGGACTGTCCGAGCACGGGTTTATATACGTCCTGTTATCTAGCGCCTTCTCCAGGACCTCTAGTAAAACATTCAACCACAAATTACAAACACATGCACATCATCCAATTGTCTCAGTATTAAATTTAGATACCTTTTGATACATTTCTGTACCCCTCTTACTTTTACAATCACATTATAGACATTATTCACAATTCTGTACTTCTGTACTTTTACTTTTACAATTCCATTGTAGACATTCTTTACCCCTCTTACTTTTACAGTCACATTGTAGACATTCTGTACCCCTCTTACTTTTACAATCACATTATAGACATTATTCACAATTCTGTACTTCTGTACTTTTACTTTTACAATTCCATTGTAGACATTCTTTACCCCTCTTACTTTTACAGTCACATTGTAGACATTCTGTACCCCTCTTACTTTTACAATCACATTATAGACATTATTCACAATTCTGTACTTCTGTACTTTTACTTTTACAATTCCATTGTAGACATTCTTTACCCCTCTTACTTTTACAGTCACATTGTAGACATTCTGTACCCCTCTTACTTTTACAATCACATTATAGACATTATTCACAATTCTGTACTTCTGTACTTTTACTTATACAATTCCATTGTAGACATTCTTTACCCCTCTTACTTTTACAGTCACATTGTAGACATTCTGTACCCCTCTTACTTTTACAATCACATTATAGATATTCTGTACTCCTCTTACTTTTACAGTCTGTGTCGTCCAGGGTACTGATAAATCCCGCCTTACAGCGACATACTCCCATGTGACACTCGCTGTTGTTAGCAATACAGTCATGTCTGGCAAAACAGATATCCTTGATTTTCCCTGTAGTTTAAAATAAAAGACATCATGAAAGTGATGAGTAAACATGTCTCTTCAATTCTACCTCTCCAAAGCCTTTATTTTCTTTTATCTAAAATGCACTTAAGATCAAGATGATTCATTTTCTAATCAACAGTATCATTGTACATATTCCCCAAAAAACATGGATCCACAGTTCATGCCTACGTGAGGATAGAGAAATTTGTGTGGGTATCTTTGATGCTCTGGCTTCTGTGCTGAATGAAAATTTAATGCTAACACCTCCTGTGAATATAAGAATGTGAAGATGGTGGAATTCAATTTGACTCTTGTGAAGATATATACAAGATATGTGGAAAGTTTACACACATCCTATCATCAGAGAAGCTCTAGCCTTTGGTTTAGGCGAGCTAAAAACAATTTTTTTTTTGTTCTCTTTTATTTTAGCCATGTGTGGTGCAACACAGCAAACAAGGAAGGAAAATTTTGTAGACACAGTGCAGCATTTTAAATCTGCACAGTCATATAGGTGCTATATGATGGTGTAATGTGATGTAACTCAAACTAGTTCACAGGATGTTTTCCTTCAAAGGAATAGGAATGCTCATAGGTTACTACTGTATTAACAAATATTTTCTAACAACATCCTCATTGTTAAGTTTGTCAGGAATAATGAAATAAATGTAGATATTTTGTTGTTACATACTTCCTCCTACTGGTGGTCGTCTTGTTGTCCGTGTTGTTGTTCTCTGAGTGTAGTCACCAATTCGTCGTCCCGTTGTCTTTCGGGTTCGGGTATACGAGGATGGATGACTTGTGGCACTCCCTATAGAATAAAATTAGTACAAAATACCACTTCAAGTACACAATTCTTCTCTGTTTACCAAAACATTGCATGTGAACAGTCCAAAGCTGAGCTTGATTTATATAAACTTATATAAAAGTCATGAAATTTTTTTCTTATTTTCAAATATTAGGGGGTTTTTACTTCTCGTAGCTTCTTCCACATCTTACAAACAGTTGAAAAATCATCAATTTCAAATCAATAATAAAATTAAATAAATTCTACTATATTCTCCAGTTGATTGAACAATTATTTTTCTCTGTTGTCATTGAACTATTTTAAAAAAATTGTTTTATAATCTGGATGCTGCTTATTCTAATTATGGCCCTTAATAAGAACCTTACTCTAAATGCTAAATTCACAATCTGTTTTATTACACCTGTAGCTGCTAACTGACCTGTACAAGGCCCTATGTATTTAACTGTGATGTTCCTCTGTTGTTTACAACTCTCAAAAAACATGTGACATTCATTGATGTACGTCTTATCGTCCGAGCCACATATAGAGTAGCCACCCTCTGGATAAAAGAAGCAGGACAATCGATCGCAGCGACACTCGGCTCCGTAGAGCGTGTCCTGACAATACGCCCCAAACTGACACTCCCCGGCCGATCTGCTACAGCTGTGTTCAGGGTTATAAATAGCCTGCACTGAAATAATACATTAAAGTGTTGAATACCCTTGTCTATAATAAATGATATGTTAAGAAAACAAAAAATATAGATCCTCCTCCAATTCCGAAAAATTTAATGTTAAAGGTAACCTGATCCTTGCCTGCATGCCTATCTCATCATGAGGTTAATGTTTCAGTATTCTACATTCTTAAAAATCAATAAATATTGATACAATTAGATTCAGCCCTATTTAGTAGTGCACATCCCTAGACAGGAAACACACCTCTCATACAAGTTTAATTAGGGTATTCCTTGACTTATAGTCACTGGTTAATCTACCTTTTCATCTCATACTCAATTTAAAACCAGATTCAGTAGAATGTGTAACTTTCAGGGATTTCCGTTGTATAGAATCTTTCTATTAATAGACTAACCATCCTGTCCACAGACATCAAATGAGACTGGACTCTCGTCATGTTCACAAGTATCACACTTGTGACCTTTGACCCCTCGTTTACAGACACACCCACCATCGTTCTGTTTACAATCCGAGCGAGTGGAACCAAAAGGATTACAGTCACAACCTGTAGAAAACAAAATTATAATTATTACAATTTGAAAAAATAAATTACAGTCACAACCTGACAACGATATTATGGTAATACATAAAAGTTCAAAGCTGTTGAATTTTGAGACTTCACCATTATTACCTCCTTAGGTCATTATCAACAATTAATTTTTTTTAGATTTTTGGTTGAATGACATTGCTTTGATGAGATCAGGCCAAACATTGATTACAGGAGTGGAATCATCTATGATTGAGATAGCATTGCTGTCTTACACAGAAAGCGATGTATGCATTAGACATTTAGCTTTTTCCCTAATGTAAATCACTTTTTATTCTTTTTGTTCTTGTGTATATTATTTATCATCGTCTCAAGCCACGGTCCGGAGTCCGCATATATAGCTCTCTCCTACCCGTGGCTGCTTGTCACAAAAAGTGTCGTAATATGGTTAATATTTACGCCTCTCTATTGTGACGTCATATATCAGTCATTTATGCAAGTTTTGTTTCCATCGCAATCGAAATCAACAACTGACGTCAACAGTATACAAGAAATATTTCCTATACTGCGATTGGATATTGAAAGGTCGCCATAAAGTTCATCATCCGACTATGCTTTACTCGCATTGGTCAATATTTTAATGAGCTTCGAAGAATTTTCTCCTCGTTCAACCATGGCCAGATGGGAGAGCAGCGTACATTTTGGCCATGGTTTGCGACGATGATTATTTATATACAATAAAAATAACCCCAGAATTCGTGAAAATTTGGTGTTATTCATAAATACCAAACTTTTTGCAAAAATAAGTTGTGGAGAGGATTTGATGATCTACAATGTGCTTGTAATTTATGATATAGATCGACAGTGAACTGGTTACTTACTGACACACCCCGGTGTGTATTGCTGCCGCGTCTCGGGATTGAGACCCCAGTATTCCGGCTTACATTTGTCACACTTCTGACCTCCGACCCCTGGATGGCATTCACATGCTTTGGTTTTAGGGTCACATGACATAGAGCGCGAGCCTGGACTTTTACAACCACAATCAGCTGTAAAAAGAATTTTACTTCAGTGAACCCTTTTACTACAGAAAGATCATAAAATTCAATCAAAAGAAACACTTATGAAGTTCTATAAAATGGTTAATTAACACGATGAAATAAGATAAAGGTTTACTAATTGTTTAATATTTTGGTTATTATACCATGAAAATGAAGGAATCATTGAATTTTTTTGGATTTACATGATATATATAAATTGGAAAAAAAAAACATGAAAACTGGACAAACAACATATATCATGCATGGAAACCACAGACAATATGGTAATTGTAATTTGATTGGTCAAAACCAAAACAGTAAAGTGACTCTGTAATTTGATTGGTCAAAAAAAACACAGTAAAGTAACTCTGTAATTTGATTGGTCAAATATTCTAAATAGTAATTGTCCTGACTTGAGGTCCAGCTGAAAAATATTTATAAAATACTGATGTATGATTCACATAATCAATTTAATTATCAAAAATATATCACAACTACTAATTGCTTATGAGTTAGTTTAAGTGAGCTAAATGTAGCAATGTGGTGGTTACTTACAAGGACAGCCTTTATGATCCGCGTCCTCAGCTATGGTCACCTGATCTGGACAACATCCAAATTTGGTGTCCAAGCACCCAGCGACAATATCTGATTTTTCTGTAAGAGATGGTACCAAGACAGCAAATTATCACCAAGACACTCTATTATATTAACTATATCTAACATGTTATTCATCATCGGAAACAGAGAAATGTTCAAATGCTATGGAAGAACTTCATTGTTTACCAAAAAATTTCAGTCAGATGAATCAGATTATAAATGTGACTTCTTGAACTGTGCCCAAAATGTTAATGAAATCATGTAATAACTCATTTAAAATGAATTCAAAGTGTAGGATATTGTTGTACGATATAATGATGTGAAATTATCATGAATCCAAGGCTATATCCAAAAGGTTACTTAGAATTGAAATGTTCATTGTTTGGGCCTCAACTTTTTGTATGATACCAATGGACTTAAACTTATGTATGGTTTTGTAACTTAACAATGAATTCAGGAGTGTGTAAGCAGGGATGTTCGCTTACCTTCGTGGCAGCATTTGCCATATTTAAGATGACAGTAGCTTATGGGGGGACACAGTTCTGATGAACAGTTATAATCCCGGCCTGTTACTGGGTTCACAAGAGCAGTGCTACCATCACAAGCCTCCTCTAGTAAATCTACAAGCATATAAAGTTGGCAAATTACTCCTTCAATATAAAGAATATATAAAAATAGCTTCAAGTAACAAACAAATCTATAACCTGCAATATACAATATCTACAAAAATATAGTCTATCTTCCAGCTAGCTTGAACAAGTCTTTTTAACTACATAACTTGAATTTAAAAAAAAATTATATACCACATTTATCTCAATTCAAAGAATTAAGTTTATATTTATATTTATTCTAATTCAAAGTTGAATGCAATTAATATGTTCCATTAATGCTTAACAATTTATCACTTTCAGCATCTTATTTTATCATGTTACTCCATCTGCTCCACACACACATAACCTATTTTTTACAGTTACTGGTCGATTTTGCAGACAGCCAAGCTCCAGTTTATCTCAGTGGTCCATCATTATCACTAATTCTCTTTAATACCTGCAATATACCCCCCTACCACTGATCATTCTTGTTATTTGACCTACCATTGCCACAGTTTTCTGGATTCACGGCTACAATAGATTTGCCGGCTTTACACGCTGCTTCTTCCATTTCACACTGGTTCCCGTGGGTCTGTCCATCTGATCCACACACAGGATCTCTACAAGGTCAAATATCAGAAATAGTTTCAAACATAGTTTAAGGGGGCCGACTATAGTTTTATTGTGTGAAAACTACAATAGCGAAACTCTTCATTTTTATACCATATATAGCTTACATTAACTTCAGTGTACATGCAAAGTTTGGGGGAAATCTACTGTCCAGGTATTTTTGAGGGACCGTCTCAAAATACAGGTACATTTACTATAGGATTATATAGAAAAATGCCAATTTTTAGCACTTTAAAACAAACAAGAAATCTGTGAGCCAATGCTCACTAGTAACACCCCCGCTCTGACGTAAACAAGGAATCTGTGAGCGAATGCTCACTAGTAATACCCCCGCTCTGATACGAATGTGCGCTTTTATGTGAATAATTATACACGTGTTAAGTTAAAGAAATGTAACTTTTTAAGTATTTATTTTCATTTAAGGTAAATTCTTTATCATCATTAAAGTTTATGCAGAAAGTATCTGTAAAAATACATAGAAACCAAAGCATCTTGTTAGAACTATATATATATACCGATATTGTGTTGAGAAAAATGCGACGAAAATTTGTTATGTATAAAACAGACAGACGGACGGATAAACAGGAAGTTGACATCAGATTTAAACAAAAATGAATCCCACCGTATGACATGCCTTGGCAAAGATTGTGCTAAAATTTCAGTCATCTGCGATGAACAGTTGCTGAGAAAAATGTGACGAAAATTTGTTATGTATAAAACAGACAGACGGACGGATAAACAGGAAGTTGACATCGGATTTGAACAAAAATGAATCCCACCGTATGACATGCCTTGGCAAAGACTGTGCTAAAATTTCAGTCATCTGCGATGAACGGTTGCTGAGAAAAATGAGACGAAAATTTGTTATGGACGGACAGACGGACGGACAGACAGACAGACAGACAGACACACAAGGGTAAAACAGTATACCCCCCTCTCCTTCGGAGCGGGGGTATAATAAGCACTATCATGTTAATATACACAAGTTCAATTACAGGCAGTTGCACAGAAAAATATGAAGTTGACATTAGATTCATATCAAAATTAATCCCACCATATGGCATGCCTCAACAAAGAGTGTAATAAAATTTAAAGCATCTGCTATGAATAACTAATGAGAAAACTGCGACGAAGATTTGTTATGTATGAAACGGACAGACAGGCAGACAAATAGGAAGTTGATCTCGGATTTGAACAAAAATGTATCCCACCATATGGTATGCCTCAGAGAAGATTGTTTTAAAATTTCAAGCATCTACAATGAGTAGTTGCTGAGAAAACTGCGACGAAAATTTGTTATGTATGAAACGGACAGACGCACAGACAAACAGGAAGTTGACATCGGATTTGAGCAAAAATGTATCCCACCATATGGCATGCCTCAGAGAAGATTGTGTAAAAATTTCAAGCATCTACGATGAGTAGTTGCTGAGAAAACTGCGACGAAAAATTTGTTTCGGACGGACACACAGACAGACAGACACACAAGGGTAGAACAGTATACCCCCCTCTCCTTCGGAGCGGGGCTATAATTATACAAAACTACAATAGACATTTTGTTCAAACTATAATATTTGATGAGTAATACTATATTATACAATATATGTAAGAAACACAAAATTCTACCATCTTGTTACCAGAGGGGGCATCTCAAAATGCAAAAAATCAGCAAATTTTACTATTTTCATAGAGTATTACAAAATATGAGGTACACAATGGATTTACATGAAAACATAATAAAAATATTGGAGATGTTCTCAAATCTTTTATATTTTAAATTTCAAGAGCGTATGTTTATTACTTTTTCTTTAATATTATTTTTATTACCCCTTTCTTTAAGAGCTACAGATTATCATAACGTCAACAAGAGGCCCATGGGCCACATCGCTCACCTGAGCACTACTGTGGCTAGGAAAAAGTAGAAATTGGTTTATTATTGAAAAGTTTAAATCCAAAAGTAGTCCCATGATAAATCATGGCTTTGCTACCCCTGCGAGGTGAAATTCATAATTTCAGGAACTTTTATGAATCGTTCATGAACATTCATGATGTGTTCATGACTGGTTCATGACTGGTTCATAAAGATGGTTCATGAACTTTATTCATGAATATATTCATAAAATGTAGTTCATGAACAAATGATGAATATATATGAATATTGGTAATTTTCATTTTAAAGACAGAAAAAATGTAGAGTTCAAGGTATTATGAATGTTCATGAATTTTCATGAAGACTAAAATAATTGACAAAAATGATTGACAGAAAACACTCAATACTTTCATAATACAATTCTTTCACCATCTGAAACAAGAGGCCCATGGGCCACATCACTCACCTGAGAAGCTTTGACCATTCTGTTCTTTACCAGATTTCCCCCATGTTATACATAATGCATCCCCACCCTACCCCACTGATCATAATTTAGACATTTTGAAATCTACACTACCCCATGATCCTTCCATGGGCACATATGTTTCAGCTTTTTTGGCCCAGTGGTTCCTGAGAAGAAGATTTTCAAAGATTTTTCCTATATATTTCTATGTAAAACTTGGATTCCCCATTGTGGCCCCGCCCTTCTCCCGGGGGTCATGATGTGAACAATTTAAAATCTACACTATACCAGGATGCTTCCTCATAAGTTTCAGCTTTTCTGGCCCAGTGGTTCTTGAGAAGAAGATTTTCAAAGATTTTTTCTATATATTTCTATGTAAAACTTGGATTCCCCATTGTGGCCCCGCCCTTCTCTCGGGGGTCATGATTTGAACAATTTAGAATCTACACTACCCCAGGATGCTTCCACATAAGTTTCAGCTTTACTGGCCCAGTGGTTCTTGAGAAGAAGATTTTTTAATGACCCAACCCTATTTTTCTCTTTTCTTGATTATCTCCCCTTGCGAGGGGATATGTCCCTTCATTTTAACAATTTAAATTCCCCTTCACCCAAGGATGCTTTGTACCAAGTTTGGTCAAAATTGGCCCAGTGGTTCTTGAGAAGAAGTCGAAAATGTGAAAAGTTTACAGACGGACGGACAGACAGACCGACAGACAGACGACGGACAAAATGTGATCAGAAAAGCTCACTTGAGCCTTCGGCTCAGGTGAGCTAAAAATAAATCATGAAATCTCTAAACATTTCGTGTTTTTATTTGATTTTAATTAAACAAACACTGCATCACCATTGACAGCATTTTTTTTCAAATTCATTACTTGTGTTTCTTCATAATTTAAATTAAACAGTTATATTCATCATAATGTGCTTTAATTAATGTCGTTTTTCATCAAACAACTTTGTTCGACCGAATTTTCTCTAACATAAAACTTTAAACAAGTTGTTGGAAAATGAAACATTCTGGAAAATGAACTTTGTGAGCTTCGTAAAAAACGTTTTATATATTTATTAACAACTAAAAAATTATATCACTTGTCTGTACTGTACCGTATTATTCCTGGATCGAAACGCTATATACACATTTCAATTTTGGTGCAGTTAAAATGTCAAAAGTTTCCCTTGCTTCGTGCGTAAATGATAGAGCACAGACTGCATGGTTGTAAAGTATCTATGACATAATCCACATTCATATTTTGTAGTTTTAATTCTCCTATGCGTCTTCACAGCTCAGAATATTCTGTCTGAGGGTGAGAGATTGTTATTATCATGTCCTAGGAGGCCGCCATACTTGCTATACGAAACTAAAAGTCAATACATACATGTATAATTCATGACGTAAAAATTTCGAATTCTTCATTGATAAAACTTATTTTGATATAAACAAGAGGCACACGGGCCTTATAGGTCACCTGAGCATTATTCAACAACTTTCCAGTTATTGAATTTGATTCATGTTTTAAGCCAGATGCTATATGGCATTCACAATTTTGAAAGAGGCACCATTGATCATCATAACAATACACTTAGCAGTTGCTTAGCTTGGTTACTGAATACCCATACACAAGGTAGGGGAACAAAAATGCATTCCAACTAATCAATAATATTCAGCAATAATCAGTAGTGCCCCTAACACTGTGACATAAACCCCTGATCCTAGGTCCACACATTGCACAAATTTTAAAAAGGCACCCTTAAAATTGCTTATCAAAAAATAAATAAATGTTTTATAAATACAAAGGAGCAGATTTCAAACAATTAATTCATTTTCAGTATATAAGTAAAGCCCCCCCCTGACCTTTGGGCCTTGAAATTCACAATTCTGGAAGATTAGGGCCCTTGCTCATCATCACTATATAGGTAGTTCATCTGCCTGCTTCATATCCAGAGACAGAGAAGAAAATTTTCAAAGATTTAATGTATTTTCACTATATAATCAATTAAACCCCGCCCTAACACTGAGAACCCCTGACCCTGGGGCCATAAAATTCATAATTTTAGAAGAGGCATTCTTGCTCACCATAACTATGTACTTAGTTAATTTAATTTCTAGGAGCAGAGAAGAAGATTTTCAAAGAATTCATGTATTTTCAATATATAATCTATAGAGCCCCACCCCAACACCAGAATCCCTGACCCTGGGACCATAAAATTCATAATTTTAGAAGAGGCATTCTTGCTCACCATAACTATGTACTTAGTTAATTTAATTTCTAGGAGCAGAGAAGAAGATTTTCAAAGAATTCATGTATTTTCAATATATAATCTATAGAGCCCCACCCCAACACCAGAATCCCTGACCCTGGGACCATAAAATTCACAATTTTGGTTGAGGCACTCTTGCTCATCATAACTATGTACTTAGTTAGTTTATTTAATATCTAGGAGCAGAGAAGAAGATTTTCAAAGAATTCATGTATTTTCACTATATAATGTATAGAGCCCCGCCCCAACACCAGAACCCCTGACCCTGTGACCATAAAATTCACAATTTTGGTTGAGGCACTCTTGCTCATGATAACTATGCACTTAGCTAGTTTATTTAATACCTAGGAGTAGAGAAGAAGATTTTCAAAGAATTCATGTATTTTCACTATATAATCAATAGAGCCCCCCCCCCCCCCCCCCAACACCAGAACCCTTGACCCTGGGGCCATAAAATTCATAATTTTGGTTGAGGCACTCTTGCTCATGATAACTATGCACTTAGTTAGTTTATTTAATACCAATGAGCAGAGGATAAGATTTTCAAAGAATTCATGTATTTTCACTATATCATCAATAGAGCCCCCCCCCCCCAACACCAGAACCCTTGACCCTGGGGCCATAAAATTCATAATTTTGGTTGAGCCACTCTTGCTCATCATAACTATGCACACTTAGTTAGTTTATTTAATACCTAGGAGCAGAGAATAAGATTTTCAAAGAATTCATGTATTTTCACTATATAATCAATAGAGCCCCCCCCTTTACACCAGAACCCTTGACCCTGGGGCCATAAAATTCACAATTTTGGTAAAGGCACTCTTGCTCATTCATAACCATGTACTTAGTTAGTTTATTTAATACCCAGGGGCAGAGAAGAAGATTTTCAAAGAAATCATGTATTTTCACTATATATAATCAATAGAGCCCCACCCTAACACCAGAACCCCTGACCCTGGGGCCATAAAATTCACAATTTTGGTAGAGGCACTCTTGCTCATCATAACTATGTACTTAGTTGGTTTATTTAATACCCAGGAGCAGAGAAGAAGATTTTCAAAGAAATAATGCATTTTCACTATATACTAATTTAGCCCCGCCCTAGCACTAGAACCCTTGACCCCAGGGCCATGAATTTCATAATTTTGGTAGAGGACTCAATGCTGATTACAATCATGCAAACAGTTTGACTGCTTGATGTCCAGGAGTAAAGAAGAAGATTTTTAAAGATTGCATTAATTTTAGTAGTTTTGGTCCCACCCCTCAGGCCCCAGGGGGGCAGGGATCATGAAATTCACAATTTTTATTCCCCTTCACCCATAGATGCTTTGTGCCAAATTTGGTTGAAATTGGTTCAGTGGTTGCAGAGAAGAAGTTGAAAATGTTCAAATGTTAACACACGACGCACGACGGACGACGACAGACGAAAACGGATAGCAATAGGTCACCTGAGTTTACTCAGGTGACCTAAAAATTGTATTTTCAGTGAAAAATTATTCAGATAGTGTTTGTAATTTTTTTTAAACAGAAATCTTGGAAATTTGAAACTAACGTATTTTTTAGCTCTACCGTACATTTTTGAATAGGCGCATATGGAACGCCATCACTGCCTTATAGCATACAACTTTGCATTTATTATGTCAATTTATCATTACGTGATGTGAACATATCTTTACGTTATGTCATTTTTTATGATATGATGTGAAAATATCTTAACATCATGTCAATGCTGCATTACATGAAGTAAATACATTCTTTTTTTATGTCAGCACTTCATAACTTGAAGTAAAAAATCCATTTTGTTAAGTGATTATGTGTTTACATTGTGTTAAAACTTTATTACGTGAAATGAATGTTTCTTTACATCATTTCATTTCTTTAATATGCGAGGTCAAAATTGCATTACGTCAAGCAAATTGTGTTTTATAATTAAACTTATCATTACATAAAGTCAAAAATCCATTCCTTTTTGAGAGTGTATATTTCTGTTATATCAAAGCATTATTACGTGATATGGATTTATCTTTATTATACGTCGGGAGCATCATGATGTTAGGTGAACACATCTTACCTTCATGTCAGTGCTTTATTACGTGGTGTAAAAAGTGTATAACATAATGTGAACATATCTTTATATTATATCAACACTTTATTACATTATGGCAAAACTCCATTCCGTGATGTGGATATATAATTACGTTATGTCAACCTTTTCTAATGTGATTTATAAACATCTTTATATTGTGTTAACTCTTCATCATGTTGATTCCAAAAGTTCATTACCTGATGTAAAAATACATTTTCATTATCTCAAAGCTGTATATCTGATATATAATGAATGTTGACGACTGTGTTTTAATGACTGGTAAGAGAAAGGGGGGGGGGGGGGGGGGGGGGGGGGGGGGCTCCTCATTGATTAGGACGAATTTCAGGCACATCATTTTCCCATATATAACTTTACTACAGAAAATGTAATGTTCTTGGAAAGCACAGCCCCATCTCCACTTTTTTTTAAAGAATAGTCCACTACGGGTAATGTAGTATACTTGAAAAAAAAATTAGGACTGTTTTTTGTTTCGAGTAGAATTTTTTTTCTGGCTGACCTCCCCTTTCAAAGAAGATGCTACGTCACTGGAATTAGTAATTTTTTCAACCATTCCAGTGCCAGAATTTTATTACAAAAATCTATATATCAGTCTAAATCAGTTGAATATGCCTTAGCAAGCATGCATGGGCACATATCAGTGGCGGATATGGGAATCTTGAACAAGGAAGGGGGAGGGTATATGGTTGGAGACCAAAGGGGAGGGAGAGAGAGAAGCTCTTAGGCTTTATAGTTTTATAGAAAAAAAGTTTTCAACTTAATTCAGCTAATCTTACGCAATGTCCTACAAAGTAACACCAATAAAAATTAATTTATTAATCTTATGTATATTTTGGTCACTAAAGATGGAAGGACAGGATTCCTGCCCCCAACCCACCGTTGCACGTTTGTTATACGGTGTGTTAACACTTTTTAAAATAAAAAGGAGAGGTAGAGACTGATAAAAACATATGACAATGTTCTTAATAAGATAAGAAGTTTAAGACTTCTATAAAAAAAAATTCAATATGAAAATAAAAAAAATGCTGCTCGACTCATAATATTTGATTTATTTGATTATCAGATTAAAGTAAACGCCATTGAAATTAATTCACAGTCGCAGTTTGAAGGCTTTGCGCTGCACGTTTCAAGATTGTCAATCGTTTGTCGCTTTATGTTTTCATTTAATATGCCATTCCCAAATCGCCGAGAATTTCTTCTACGACTGTTTTCTTTCCCGCCATTTTTAGTGCCTGCATGCGGAACACGGAAAATACGTTATGCTCATATAAAGGCCGAGGATACCCGTGTTCGCATAACGTAATAGTGAATCGACATAATGTAGAAGAGTGCGCACAGTATAACATGAGCTTTCCACACCTGATCAATATGAAAAAGCCTAAGATACACGTATTCTGACAAGAGGCTGAGCATTTTTGACACATTGTAAAGACACAATGACATAACGTAATAACGATTTGTTAAAAAGTAAGGGCAAATTCACATCATGAAATTGATTCACGTCGTCATGTTGCATATTGATGACATAAGGTAGTAAAAGAATTGACCACATGTGACAATTTTTTGACATCATGTAATGAAATTCTGACATCGTATCATAGCGACTTGATATCAAATTAAGATAAATTCACATCATGTAATGAACTACTTAGACCAAATAGTAGAGAGTGCACATAATGTACGTAATACTGAGTTGAAATTATATAAATGTATCTTAACACCACGTAAAAATCTTTTGACATAATGTCACAAAGAGCTGATATAATGCAATGAAAGATTGATGCAATATAATTGAAGTGTTAGTAAATGTCATAAAAAAGTTAACATAATGTAAAAGAAAGTTGTCGCAATGTAATAGTAGTGTGTGTAAATGTCATAAAGAGTTGACCTAATGTAATAGAAAGTTGAGATAATGCAATAGTAGTGTTAATAAATGTCACAAAGAGATGACATAATGTAATGGAAGGTTTAGACAATGCAATAGTAGTGTGGGCTAATGTCATAGAGTTGACATAATGTAATGGAAGGTTGAGACAATGCAATAGTAGTGTGGGTTAATGTCATAAAGAGTTGATATAATGTAATGGAAGGTTGACACAATGCAATAGTAGTGTGGGTTAATGTCATAAAGAGTTGATATAATGTAATGGAAAGTTGACACAATGCAATATAGTGTGGGTTAATGTCATAAAAAGTTGACCTAATGTAAAGGAAAGTTGACACAATGCAATACCAGTGTGAGTAAATGTCATAAAGAGTTGACATAATGTAATGGAAGGTTGACGCAATGCAATCGCAGTGTTCTGCTATAAGGCAGTGACGGCGTTCCATAGGCGCAAACTTGAAAACGCGCGAGACGTTGGAAGTGGGAATTTGTAGAGTGGAAGAATCAGTATTTGTGATCTATTATTTGCATAGTCACTGTGCCGTTTTCGTATTGCATAATTTTATTTCGATCGGGTTCAATATTCTGTTTATTACTAATTATGGTAGCCATGGGGTTTGCCTGGTGTTTTGGCTGTTAAGTTTGGTGATGTTGGCCTCCCTAAGGAGTAAGTTTTATATTGTTTTACTTGAATTTACATCTAACTTGATCATCTGTATCTAACAGTATTATGCAATATATTTTATCATGTTTCAATTCTGCAACCACAATGTTTTGTAAAACCGCGCATTTCCAGCATGCGATAGGCATATAGGCCTGTTCAGCTCACATGTTAAAGTTACGCATTTAATTTTGTATGATTGCGTACGATTTTGATATTTTGTCAAATTCTTATTATGCTTTTGTAATTTGTAGTTTTTTACCCTCTCACGAGGTGTGTCCAATAAACAGTACAGTCACTGATCTTTGTCAACTTTTTAAGAAAATAACAGAATATGAAGAAGGAAGACTATATATAGGATCGATCTACTTCATAACTGGTGAGTGACAAAAAATGGAGGCAATCACTGAGTCAGAAAGTTACTGTCTATTTGTAAAATAACAACTAATTAAAGCACATTATGATAGATTAATATGTCTCTTTTTTTAATGCAATTTTTGTCTAACTTTGCTTTGAGTTTGGATCCAACCATATAACATACATTAATTATAGACTGAGACTCAAAACATTCATAGGCCTGATTGATAGATGTACAAAATGGCGGTCCAAGAAAATAGGCTTAAATTCCACTAGAATGTATTAATTTGGAAGTGTCTCTGATGCAAAATTAAATGAAACTAAAATGCAAGAAAATACAAAATAGTCTTATGTTTTACAATCATGGGTACTTTCAGAAAATCTTTCTTTTTGAAGGAAAAAGAGAAGCAATTCACAAATGTTGATGAGCAGAAGACAAGAAACTCTGGCTGCACAAAAATTTGAGCTCTTGAAAAAGAAATGAAAATATGAATGATATTCAATCAAAGGATCCAAATGATGAAATTCTGGAAATTCCACATGGAGAGACAGTAAGGATTTTTGAATTGACCATCTCTGCTCGAACTGCTTGAAAGCACTGAAAACTGTTACCCTGGTGCTGAACAAACTTTTCTCCTAGACTGGAATTAAAAACTGTTCAATTTCTGGCATTAAAACATAATTTGAAACATGCTGAGGAAGGGTCCCCCTCTCCTTTTGACCAAGTAAGGTTAAACATTCTGCAAAGAGTTGCATTTGAATTGAAATTTTTTGTACTTTTACCAGGAATGAACTACATTACTCATTTACTATGGTTTAATGTGTCAGAACTGTCTATTTTAAGTTTTTTAACAAAGATTTTGTTGCCATGGTTGGAAAACAAACAACATTTCTGTGAAATCTTTCAAGATGCTGTATTAAAAATCATCTACTGTTACTTTTTTAGCATGACTTCATGCATTTTCATGAATAAACATGAATAATAATATTGCATTTTTTGTTTACATATAAGCAAGAATATTCATGAATGCTAATGGTTCATGAATTTTATTCATTCATGAACATTCCTGAAAAAATTCATCAAATTATTCATGAATAGTTCATGAAGATCCAATGAACTTATTATTGGACATTCCTGAAATGATGAATCTTCATGAATATGACTCTTCATGAATTATTCATGAAAAAAAATATTCATGAATATTCATCAATTTTCTTTCATGAATGAAAATTCATGATTTGAAAATGTCCAATAATAAGTTCATAGGATCTTCATGAACATTTCATGAACATTTCATGAATAGAATTCATGAAAAATTCAAGGAAATTCATGAATTATTCATGATCGTCTCGCAGGGGTATTCTTGAGAAGAAGATTTTTAAAGAATTTTCCTATATATTTTAATGTAAAACTTTGGTTGGCCATTTTGGCTCCACCCTTTCCCTGGGGGTCATGATTTGAACAAACTTTAATCTACACTACCGTAGGATGCTTCCATATAAATATGATCAATTATGGCTTTGTTATTCTTGAGAAGAAGATTTTTAAAGAATTTTCCTATATATTTCCATGTAAAACTTTGGTCGGCCATTGTGGCCCCGCCCTACCCCCAGGGGTCATGATTTGAACAAACTTGAACCTACACTACCTGAGGATGCTTCCATATAAGTTTCATCTTTCCTGGCACAGTGGTTCTTGAAAAGAAGATTTTTAAAGAATTTTCCTATATATTTCTATGTAAAACTTTGGTAGCCCATTGTGGCCCACCCTACCCCCGGGGGTCATGATTTGAACAAACTTGAATCTACACTACCTGAGGATACTTCCATATAAGTTTCATCTTTCCTGGCCCAGTGGTTCTTGAGAAGATTTTTAAAGAATTTTCCTATATATTTCTATGTAATACTTTGGTTGGCCATTGTGGCCCACCCTACCCCCGGGGGATATGATTTGAACAAACTTGAATCTACACTACCTGAGGATACTTCCATATAAGTTTCATCTTTCCTGGCCCAGTGGTTCTTGAGAAGAAGATTTTTAAAGAATTTTCCTATATATTTCTATGTAATACTTTGGTCGGCCATTGTGGCCCCGCCCTACCCCCGGGGGTCATGATTTGAACAAACTTGAATCTACACTACCTGAGGATGCTTCCATATAAGTTTCATCTTTCCTGGCACAGTGGTTCTTGAAAAGAAGATTTTTAAAGAATTTTCCTATATATTTCTATGTAAGACTTTGGTCGACCATTGTGGCCCTGCCCTACCCCCGGGGGTCATGATTTGAACAAACTTGAATCTACACTACCTGAGGATGCTTCCATATTTCATCCTTCCTGGCACAGTGGTTCTTGAGAAGATTTTTAAAGAATTTTCCTATATATTTCTATGTTATACTTTGGTCGGCCATTGTGGCCGCGCCCTACCCCCGGGGTCATGATTTGAACAAACTTGAATCTACACTACCTGAGGATGCTTCCATATAAGTTTCATCTTTCCTGGCACAGTGGTTCTTGAGAAGAAGATTTTTAAACCATGCCACCAAATTTTTATTAATTCCCAATTATCTCCCCTTGAATGAGGGCGTGGCCCTTCATTTGAACAAACTTGAATCCCTTTCACCCAAGGATGCTTTGTGGCAAGTTTGGTTGAAATTGGCCCAGCCGCTCTTGAGAAGAAGTCGAAAATGTGAAAAGTTTACAGACAGACAGACAGACGGACAGACGGACTATAGACAAAATGTGATCAGAAAAGCTCACTTGAGCCTTCGGCTCAGGTGAGCTAAAAGCACACTGCAACGACGTCAACCTACCTATCAATTGCAAAATCGGTTAAAAAATCTGTTATATGAAATTGTAATTACATTTTTATACCTATAATTTCTGCATTTTGTTTAATTTTAATAATTAAGCGAAAAAAGATGCATTAAAACAGTAAATACGCTTCATTTTACTATGATGCGCGAAATATTGTGCAATGGAAACTATAGTCGGCCCCCTTAATAGAACTATAATCCACATAACATGAAAATAAGGTAAAATTGACAAATACCTCACAGCAATACATCCAAAGTCACATGTACATCTATGTGTTCCATCGGGGTACGGCAGACATATTCCTCCGTAGGCACACAAACTGTCGTCACACATCAATAACCTCGTAAACTCCTCCTCACCGGAACCTTCCAAGCCATCTGACCAATCACAGAGTGTCTTACAATAGCATGACAATATTCAAAGCAGACCAATTACACACACGTCTCTTACTAAACAGAATTCTTTTAACTCTAACTTTAACAACTTAAGTCTAAAGGATGTATTACAACATTTAAAATCCATGCATTTTTCTAATACATTTATCAAATGAATGTTACATCTGACACTGGAGGACATCAAATCAGAAACCAGTATACCTGTTATTCTCTGTGAAATACTTGACAACTCAAGCATTGAATAGTTTGACTGACACAACTATTCAGAGAAGCTAATTTCAGAAGAATCTTGAGCTTTCTCTATAAACTAGAAGCATGAGATTTAGCAGGTATACTTTGTGAAAGTTAAATATTAAAATACATCTACTTTAAACGGACTATAAACAGATCATTCCAATTCAGAAAAAATAAAGAAAAAAAATTTTGAAAGTGCTTCAGAAAATGACATTTAACACAACACTACTTCTAGAAACTTAAAAAGCTGTAGAAAAACCAAATTTCCCACATCGAATTTTGATCAAAACATGACTTATCTGCATAATGACAAGAGCATGATTGACAGATAATGGTGTTACATGTACAAGTAAAGACAACTTCCTGAAAATTCTTCAACTTTGTCTTCAAAGTGGACAATCATTCTTTACCCCCAAATTACGCTATGTATCTAGCTGCTTGCCAGTATGTGGGTTCAAACATACGGCAAGCAGCACAGAAACTTTTATACAACTGATGTGAGAAACCTGGTTTAAGATGAGACAACATGTATACCCCCAGATGCCCCCGATCCTGAACCTTCTCTGGGACACTCCCCGATGGTGTACGTCAGGGAGATCTGCTGCTGACACATGTGTTTCTGTAGTTCACACTCGTTATAGAACTCCTGACCGTCAGATGTGCACACGGTCTTCTGCACGCGGGGACAGACACGGCCGCACTGACAGACGCCTTTAATACACTGACCATAGTAAAGACACTCATAGTCAGATGTACAACCTGTCAAAGGAAATATTAGATTTCACACACTGACAGACACACAGACATATGGAAAGTATACACTGACCAAAGAAAAAATTTGCTATATATAAGAATATGAAATCGTTATACAGACATAGCAAATTAAATTCACAGGCTCCAAGAACTTTGCTATAACCGAATAATTTTTTTCTATCTAAATTTGTCAAATTCTTACCTTATTTTTTATTTTTCTCAAAAAATAAATACCTTTTAAATTACTATCAACAAGAGGCCCAAGGGCCTTGAATCGCTCTTCTGATAAATTGTACAACCTATCACTTGTATTTGAAGCCTCTAACCCTAAGTATCCTAAGACCCAAGTTGCATCAACTGACAAAGTTTCATAATTCTTAGCCAATAGGACTGAAGATATTTTAATAAAGCAATACAAAAAAACATAAGTATGTTACATTGACCTACTTCAAGATTGAAGTTTTCTGAGGACTCAAGATGCATTAATAGACAAACTAAGATTGAAGATTCTAAGCAATTACTGGTAAGTATTTGAGATATTCAAAAGTAGGTCACCTTGACTTCCTTTTTGGTCTACATTCTTGGAAAACCAAAAATGCATCAACTGACAAAGTTTGATTATTCTAAGCCAATAAATACCTAAGATACTTAAATATAGCCATAAAATGTCAAAAGTAGGTCATCGTGACCTACATTTTAGTCAACATTTTTCAGAGTCCCAAGATGCATCTGCTGACCAAGTTTGATAATTCTAAGCCAATAAATACCTGAGATATTCAAAAGTAGGTCACCGTGACCTACTTTTTGGTCGACATTCTCTGAAAACCCAAGAGGCATCAACTAACAAAGTTTGATGATTCTAAACCTATAAGTACCAGAGATACATAAATATAGCCATAAAATATCAAAAGTAGGTCACCATGACCTACTTTTTGGTCGTCACTCTCCGAAAACCCAAGATGCATCAACTCACTAAGTTTGATGATTCTAAGCCAATAAGTACCGGAGATACTTAAATATAGCCATAAAATGTCGAAAGTAGGTCACCGTGACCTAATTTTTGGTCGTCATTCTCCGAAAACTCAAGATGCATCAACTCACAAAGTTTGATGATTCTAAACCCATAAGTACCAGAGATACATAAATATAGCCATAAAATGTCAAAAGTAGGTCATCATGACCTACATTTTAGTCAACATTTTTCAGAGTCCCAAGATGCATCTGCTGACCAAGTTTGATAATTCTAAGCCAATAAATACCTGAGATATTCAAAAGTAGGTCACCATGACCTTCTTTTTGGTCGACATTCTCTGAAAACCCAAGAGGCATTAACTAACAAAGTTTGATGATTCTAAACCAATAAGTACCAGAGATACATAAATATAGCCATAAAATATCAAAAGTAGGTCACCATGACCTACTTTTTGGTCGTCACTCTCCGATAACCCAAGATGCATCAACTCACTAAGTTTGATGATGCTAAGCCAATAAGTACCGGAGATACTTAAATATAGCCATAAAATGTCGAAAGTAGGTCACCGTGACCTAATTTTTGGTCATCATTCTCCAAAAACCCAAGATGCATCAACTGACAAAGTTTGATGATTCTAAACCCATAAGTACCAGAGATACTTAAATATAGCCATAAAATGTCGAAAGTAGGTCACCGTGACCTAATTTTTGATCGTCACTCTCCGAAAACCCAAGATGCATCAACTCACAAAGTTTGATGATTCTAAGCCAATAAATACCTAAGATACTTAAATATAGCCATAAAATGTCGAAAGTAGGTCACTGTGACCTACATTTTGGTTGACGTTTTTTAGAGTCCCAAGATGCATCTGCTGACCAAGTTTGATGATCATAGGTCTGAAGGTAATCAAAATATGCCTTATAAACAATTTGAAAACAAATGCCTGCAAAATTCTAAAAGTAGGTCACAGTGACCTACTTTTTCTTAAATATGTTTTAAGGTCCCAAGATGCAGCAACTTACAAGATTTGATGATTCTAACCCTCTTAGTGTCTGAAATAATGGGATTAAATGTTTTAAAAAGGATAGGTCATAAAGTTCAAAAAGTAGGTCACGGTGACCTACTTTTAAGTTGACATTGTTCAAGGACCCAAGATGCATCAACTGACAAAGTTTGATGATCATAGGCCTTAAAGTGTTCAAAATATGCCTTTAAATCAATTTGAAAACAGATGCCCGCAAAATTAAACCAGAAGTCTCTGTCGAGACTGAAGCTCTACTGGTCTGTACTTATAGCAAAGGAAGAGGAAAGTACTTAAGCAGTTGGGAATTGAAACTTTACACTAGCAAAAAAGAGAATAATGATCCTTGAATAAGTCTCTTTATGTTCTTAGTGTAGTCTACTTGCATGCCACATTATATTATAATCAGACTAAAACTGTATTTGAAGTAGCATTTTGAGAGTAACAGAAATTGCTATCTTTATTAACCAAGGTAATAATGTTCATTGAAGTCAAAAACGGATATAAAGAATTATGTACCTTAGTGTAGTCTACTTGTGTGCCAAGTTATATTGAAATCATACCAAAACTATAGGAGGAGTAGCATTTTGAAAGAATTTCACATAAATTTCTATTTTTAGTAACAATGCCAACACCATTTGTCGAAATCGAAAACCGATACACAGAATTATGTATTTTAGTGTAGTCTTATACTTATATACCAAGTTATATTGAAATAAGACCAAAACTGTAGGAGGAGTAGCATTTTGAAAGAATTTTACAGAATTTTCTATTTTTAGTAACAACGCCAACACCGTTCGTCGAAATCAAAAATCGATATACAGAATTATGTATATTAGTGTAGTCTACTTATATGCCAAGTTTTATTGAAATCATACGAAAACTGTAGGAGGAGTAGCATTTTGAAAGAATTTCACAGAAATATCTATTTTTAGTAACAACGCCAACACTGTTCGTCGAAATCAAAAACTGATATACAGAATTATGTATCTTAGTGTAGTCTACTTGTGTGCCAAGTTATATTGAAATCAGACCAAAACTGTAGGAGGAGTAGCATTTTGAAAGAATTTCACAGAAATTTCTATTTTTAGTAACAACGCCTACAACGTTCGTCGAAATCAAAACCCGATACACAGAATTATGTATCTTAGTGTAGTCTACTTGTGTGCCAAGTTATATTGAAATCATACCAAAACTGTAGGAGGAGTAGCATTTTGAAAGAATTTCACAGAAATTTCTATTTTTAGTAACAACGTCAACACCGTTCGTCGAAATCAAAAACCGATTACAGAATTATGTACCTTAGTGTAGTCTACTTGTGTGCCAAGTTATATTGAAATCAGACCAAAACTGTAGGAGAAGTAGCATTTTGAAAGAATTTCACAGAAATTTCTATTTTTAGTAACAATGCCAACACCGTTCGTCGAAATCAAAAACTGATACACAGAATTATGTATCTTAGTATAGTCTACTTATATGCCAAGTTATATTGAAATCAGATCAAAACTGTAGGAGGAGTAGCATTTTGAAAAATTGTTTACAGACAGACAGACAGACAGACGGACAGACGGACGGACGCCGGACGCATTACTATCGCATAAGCTCTTCTGGTCTCTGACCAGTAGAGCTAAAAGTAGGTCACCGTGACCTACTTTTGAGTTAACATGATGTAAAGTCCTAAGATGCATCAACTTACAAGATTTGATGATCCTAGTCCTTATAGTTAGCAAAATATAAACATTTTTATTAATTGTAAAATTAGGTCAACTTTGAAGTGACCTTGAGACCACGCCCTTTGCCCCAGGGTCATGCCTTGAACAATTTTTAATCTTCAACATGTCCTGATCCTTGTATGTAAGTTTGGTGAAAATCTGCCTGGTGGTTCTGGAGAAGAAGATTTTTTAGCAACCAGTACTTTTGGTTGTGTTTTCCTGATTATCTCCCCTTGTTTTAGGGTCCCAACCCTTATTTTAGTATAAATGGTAGCCCTTGGGCCAAGGATACCCTGTGACAAATTTGACACTGATTGGCCAAGGGGTTCTTGAGTTATGGCCCATATTCTAAAAAGTTAACGCACACCGCACACCGCACAAATGGCCATAGCATTAGCTCTTTGAGCCTTTGGCTCAGAAGAGCTAAAAAGTTAATGTAATTTGTGATGTTAACGAGGCTGGGGGGTGGCAGCCATTTCTAGACTATTTCAATCTCCTTTAAAAGGAGAGCTCCATATAAAGATATACAAAAATGATAAAATTTTAAAACTAAAATGTATGAATTTTTTCTTTGCCAAATGATAGTTGACAGCTAAAGATACTGTATCTAAATAAATAAGTTAAATCTGGGATTGATTTGTTGACCCACCAGCCTCCTTAAAGTCATCTTAAACAAGCTACCTTTAGTTTCACAAGGCACGACTTTGAGCTGCCGTCGATTCTCACACACATTCCTCCTCCTCTCGCAGTCATTGTTAAACCTCTGTCCGTCACTGGTACAGACGGGAGGACCCTCAGAGGAGCAAAACGCATCACATTCACAGCGACCGTACATACACTTAGAGAAAAACCCACACTCCTCCTGGCACGTGGCTAAAACAGACAATACAACTAACATCATACACATTAAACAAAGAGTCAAACAAGCAAAGTAAACAAGCCCATGGGCCACACTGCTCACCTGAGTAACTTTTGCCATTCTGAAAGAACAGATTCCCCCCTTGCAATACCTATTGTTACTCCACCCTACTCCCAGGGGTCATGATTAGTTTGGACAATTTTTTGGATTTTTCCTAATAATTTCAATGTTAAACTCTGATTTCCTATTGTGGTCCTGCCATATTGCCAGTGGGTCAAGATTTAAAGATTTGAACAACTTAGAATCTACACTACCCAAGGATGCTTCCACATAAGTTTCAGCTTTTCTGACCCAGTGGTTCTTGAGAAGAAGATTTTTTAAAGACCCCACCCTATTTTTGCCTTTTCTTGATTATCTCCCCTTATGATGGGACCTGACCCTTCATTTTAACAATTTAAACGCCCATTTACCAAAGGATGCTTTGTACCAAGTTTGGTTAAAATTGGCCCCATGGTTCTTGAGAAGTTGAAAATGTGAAATGTTCCAGATGGACGGACAACGGAAAATGGGTGATCAGAAAAACTCACTTTAGCTTTCAGCTCAGGTGAGCTAGAAGTAGCTCTGGTCAAAATATCCCACTTTATTATTCCTATATACTGAATTTGTAGCCATAATCAATTATGAACTTCAAGGTCACCTTCATCAAACTCTCGCTGTGGTACATTATACTTACTACATTC
This sequence comes from Saccostrea cuccullata, assembly GCF_032062105.1. Lineage (NCBI taxonomy): Eukaryota > Metazoa > Mollusca > Bivalvia > Ostreida > Ostreidae > Saccostrea > Saccostrea cuccullata. The sequence goes on along the minus strand of NW_026926648.1, from coordinate 148,959 downwards.
CCCCACTGATGTCACAGATATAACCCTCCTCTCGTTACACGACGTCACTTTCATCATGCATTCGCTCTCATATGTTTTATGGTCACTGCCACAGATTTTTGAGTCAGCCTGTAAAAATGTACAAGAAATACTGAAAACTGATACATATATATACATGCCAGAAAAATCTATAATATTGTATTATGGCATGATTTCAATTGGAAAGTAATGAAGGAAATATTATATGAAAATCATAATAATTGGTATACATTAATATAACCAAGAACCAAAACCAATCAGCTTTATTTACTAGACCATACAAAATTGCTATGGAATAAAAGAGAACAATCAACATTTATAAAGGTTACGTGGGTAGAGATAACAAAATAATGCTTACTCCCCAGCAGTCTATAGCGTCAGGACACACGCACCGAGCAGATCCCCCCCGCCTGTTACACACTCCGTAGTACTCACACGCCCCTCTCATGTCCCCACAGCCATCTTTATCTACAAAACAAGAAATGTAATGATTACAAATGTAGTGAAAATTTTAAAATCTTATTTTAATACCTGCATGCAACTAATTATTACCTTTTCTTTATTCTCCATTTTGTTCTTCTCTTATTTTGCCTATAATTAACTCCATCCCTTTTTTCCTTTAAATCTATATTTTCAAACTTGATCATTCTAGAATGTTTGCTTTCTATTCAACCCATTTCTCCATTATTCGCTCTCTCCATTTCCCCACAAATCCCTTCTTCCTATTCTCCCACAAACCTTTTCCCCTATTTCCCCTTCCTTACTCACCACAATAACCATAATGTTGTAGATTAATGATGCTGTCACTTCCTGTTGTACAATTAGCCTTCAGTAATTCACACATGTTGTCATAAGACGCCCCATTGCTGCCACAGACCTGACAAAAATGGAATATAACAATCAAAGTACTGAATGTACTGAAACTCATGATTTCACATCCATGGCAGGTATCTTAGATGTTTTAAAATGCAAGAATTAGAGAAAAGTTAAAAATATTTGTCTATTTTAACTGTTCTTAATAAAATCAAATTTTATTATCAAAATACTTTTGCATTTAAATCTCAAGTTGCAGAAATTTTTAAAATGTTACTGTTTACACTCTCCAAAGCTTGACTGAGGTTAGTGATACTTACAGGTTTAAATGGTTCCCCCCGACAATTTTTACACGGCTTGTCCATACACATCACGCGGCCATTCTCCTCCACGCATCTCTGATCTCGACCACACTGCTTAGTGTGACAAGACACTGGTATAGAGGCTACAAAGAGTTAAAGAATCAATTACCCACAATTCTAATCTTATTCAGTTAGACATGTAATGTAATCCTTTATAGTCCTCCTTAACCATCTCATAAACAGATAATTGCCAGCGTAGCCTGATTTTTGGACTCACCACATGGTCCGTCCCGTATCTTGCTGATCAACTTCCCGCTCTCACAGGCTTCCTTCCTGAGGTGACATTCGCTGCGGTAGTTCTGTCCATCAGACCCACAGACCGGGGGGTCAGACCCAGGGTCGGGACACTCTGGCTCACAGTCACACATGGCCCGATTACGGTTGTCAATCCGGCACGAACCGTAATAACATGTCACGGAGGCACATGGACCTTCAAAACAAACAAAATTTATATCACTATACAATATTTTAGCTTAAATCAGTCAAAATTAATACAACATACCTGGTAATCAAAGAGGACTTTACTTATGTGCAAAATCAAAATGTCAAGAATATCTAGAAAGGAAAGTTTAGTTTAAATAACAATTATTTTAAAATCTGCACACTTTGCATGCATTTTTATTTTTAATTTCCTCTTCTCTTTTAAAACTTACTTTAATTTACATGTATTTAAACTTCAAGGTAATATTTTTGAAACCTTTATTAATTTTTTTTAAATAGATAATGATTTTTTTTTTTTTCAGAGAATTCACAAATTAAAATATTTATTGATAATCCTGTTAGTATACGTTCTCTTATTTAAGAAAAAGATCTATGATAAAGTTCCCTAAAAGTTTTTGAAATAAATTATGAACCAGAAGTCTCTGTCGAGACTGTAGCTCTACTGGTTTGTACTTATCAAAAACCATTGCACTATTTTATGTATCTTTGTGTAGTCGACTTGTGTGCCAACTTATTTTGAAATCAAACTAAAACTGTAGAAGGAGTAGCGTTTTAAAGGAATTTCACAGAAAATTCTATTTTTAGTAACCATGGTAACACCGTTCATCGAAATCAAAAACCGATGCACTATTCTATGTATCTTAGTGTAGTCTACTTGTGTGCCAAGTTATATTGAAATCAGACTAAAACTGTAGAAGGAGTAGCGTTTTAAAGGAATTTCACAGAAAATTCTATTTTTAGTAACCATGGTAACACCGTTCATCAAAATCGAAAACCAATGCACTATTTTATGTATCTTAGTGTAGTCTACTTGTGTGCCAAGTTATATTGAAATCAGACCAAAACTGTAGAAGGAGTAGCGTTTTAAAGGAATTTCACAGAAAATTCTATTTTTAGTAACCATGGTAACACTGTTCATCGAAATTAAAAACTGATGCACTATTCTATGTATCTTAATGTAGTGTACTTGTGTGAAAAGTTATATTGAAATCAGACCAAAACTGTAGAAGGAGAAGTGTTTTAAAGGAATTTCACAGAAAATTCTATTTTTAGTAACCATAGTAACACCGTTCATCAAAATCAAAAACTGATTCACTATCCATGTATCTTAGTGTAGTCTACATGTACTTGTGTGCGAAGTTATATTGAAATCAGACCAAAACTGTAGAAGGAGTAGCGTTTTAAAGGAATTTCACAAAAAATTCTATTTTTAGTAACCATGGCAACACCATTCATTGAAATTAAAAACCGATGCACTACCCCATGTACCTTAGTGTAGTCTACTTGTGTGCCAAGTTATACTGAAATCAGACCAAAACTGTAGAAGGAGTAGCGTTTTTAAGGAATTTCACAGAAAATTATATTTTTAGTAACCATGGCAACACCGTTCATCGAAATCAAAAACTGATGCACTATTTTATGTATCTTAGTGTAGTCTACTTCTGTGCCAAGCAATACTGGAATCAGACCAAAACTGTAGAAGGAGTAGCGTTTTAAAGGAATTTCACAGAAAATTCTATTTTTAGTAACCATGGCAACACCGTTCATCGAAATTAAAAACCGATGCACTATTCCATGTACCTTAGTGTAGTCTACTTGTGTGCCAAGTTATATTGAAATCAGACTAAAACTGCAGAAGGAGTAGCGTTTTTAAGGAATTTCACAGAAAATTCTATTTTTAGTAACCATGGCAACACCGTTCATCGAAATCAAAAACCAATGCATTATTCTATGTATCTTAGTGTAGTCTACTTGTGTGCCAAGTTATATTGAAATCAGACCAAAACTGTAGGAGGAGTAGCGTTTTGAAAAATTGTTTACAGACAGACGGACAGACAGACAGCTAGACAGACGGACGGACGGACGCCGGACGCATTACTATCGCATAAGCTCTTCTGGTCTCTGACCAGTAGAGCTAAAAATTAATTCTGCCCAGTGTTGTTACAAAATACTTGATTATTTAAAAAAAAAAATGTCCAAGATAAAAAGAAATGTCTTGTGATTTGAAACAAGAGGCCCACGGGCGTTATAAGTCACCTGAGTATCGTGTAACAACTTTCAAACAATTAAAATTGGTTCGTGTTTTACCCCAGAGGCCATGAAATTCACAATTCACAATTTTGAAAGAGGCACCATTGCTTATCATAATTATAAACTTAGTATACTTACTCTATTTACTTAATACCCTGAGGTAGATCAGAGTAACAAAGAGAAAATGCACTTCCACTTTATAACCAGTTGTGCACCTCGCCCCAAAGGAACCACTGACCCTGGGGCCTGGTATTTCAAAATTTTGCAAATGTTATCATAAAATGGTTCATTAAACTAAAATGCAGATTTTAAAGCATTAATTTTTTTTTCAAACTATGTAACCCCCCCCCCCCCCCCCGACCCAAGGGGCATAAAAAATAACCATTTTGCTAGATGCACCTTTCTTCATCATAAATATATATATACTTGGATCATTGGCATAAACCCAAGAGCAAATGAAAAGATTTTCAAAGAATTAATGCACTTACACTATATAATCAATAGAGCCCCGCCCTAATACCACAATGCCTGACCCTGCGGCCATAAAATTCAAAATTTTGGAAGTGGAACTCTTGATCATCATAACTATGTACTTAGTTAGTTTATTTAATACCCAAGAGCAGAGAAGATTTTCAAAGAAATAATGCATTTTCACTATATGATCAATAGAGCCCCGCCCTAACACCAGAACCCCTGACCTGGGGGCCATAAAATTCACAATTTTGGAAGAGGCACTCTTTCTCAACATAATTATGTACTTAATTAGTTTATTTAATACCCAGAAGCAGAGAAGAAGATTTTCAAAGAATAAATGCATTTTCACTATATGATCAATAGAGCCCCGCCCGAAAACACCAGGACCCCTGACCCTGGGGTAATAAAATTCACAATTTTGGAAGAGGCACTCTTTCTCAACATAACTATGTACTAAGTTAGTTTACTTAATACCCAGGAGCAGAGAACAAGATTTTCAAAGAAATAATGCATTTTCACTATATAATCTATATAGCCCCACCCTAGCACAAGAACCCCTTACCCTGAGGCCATGAATTCCACAATTTTGGTAGAGGACTCAATGCTCATTACATTCATGCCAACAGTTTGCCTGCTTGATGTCCAGGAGTAAAGAAGATGATTTTTAAAGATTGCAATAATTTTGGTGGTTTTGGCCCCACCCCTCAGGCCCCAGGGGGGTGGGGACCATAAAATTCAGTTTTTGTTCCCCTTCACCCATAGATGCTGTATGCCAAATTTGGTTGAAAATGGTTCAGTGGTTTCAGAGAAGAAGCTGAAAATGTTCAAATCTTAACACACGACGGACGACGACGGATGAAAACGGATAGCAATAGGTCACCCGAGTTACTCAGGTGACCTAAAAAATACAAAAATAAAAGCCACCACATTTCTAATTTCTAAGATATATATATAATGTTATAGAGAATTGTTTGATGACCATTTTTTCACCTACCCATAATCACTGCTTACTTGTGACAATTAAAATGCATCCTCAGGCATTTTTCATAAAAAGTCATCCAACCAATGGTTTACCCGTGTTATAATGCTGCTTATCTAATGGTTACCATATACTCCTTATCTAATGGTTTAACCTTATGTTTCTTTTCTTATGGTTTACCATATGTCCCTTTTTAAATGGTTTACCATATGTCCCTTTTCTAATGGTTTACCATATGTTTCTTTTCTTATGGTTTAGGCCTAGAAAAAAATATGTTTGTTTCCGCTTTCAGGCTGAAAAAATATAGGGTAGGTAGGTAGGCAATTTTTTTTTTTTGAAAAATTTTTTTTTGCTTCTTTAATCAAAATGTATGTAGAAGTAACATTAATGACAAAAGAAATTGTGTTTTCAAGCATTACTGTGACTTAACTTATAATAGAAAGGTGACCCAAACTTCTTTCTGTCTTGAAAAGCTTGCAAAGTTGGAGGCTATAATTCCCTGGTTGAAATCTTGCACATCATGGGACAAAAGCATTAAAAAAATATTTAGGGTCAGCACTATAAATTAGGGTCGGTCGGGAAAGCGGAAACAAACATATTTTTTTTCTAGGCCTTACCTTATGTTTCTTTTCTAATGGTTTACCATATGTTTCTTTTCTAATGGTTTACTTTATGTTCCTTTTCTAATGGTTTACCATATGTCCCTTTTCTAATGGTTTAACCATATGGTCCTTTTCTAATGGTTTAACCATATGTTCCTTTTCTAATGGTCTACCTTATGTTTCTTTTCTAATGGTTTACCTTATGTTTCTTTTCTAATGGTTTAACCATATGTTTTTTAATGGTTTACTTTATGTTCCTTTTCTAATGGTTTACCATATGTCCCTTTTTAAATGGTTTACCATATGTCCCTTTTCTAATGGTTTACCATATGTCCTTTTCTAATGGTTTAACCATATGTTCCTTTTCTAATGGTTTAACCATATGTTTCTTTTCTAATGGTTTACCATATGTCCCTTTTTAAATGATTTACCATATGTCCCTTTTCTAATGGTTTACCATATGTCCCTTTTTAATTGGTTTACCATATGTCCTTTTCTAATGGTTTACCATATGTCCTTTTCTAATGGTTTACCATATGTTCCTTTTCTAATGGTTTACCATATGTCCCTTTTTAAATGATTTACCATATGTCCCTTTTCTAATGGTTTACCTTATGTTTCTTTTCTAATGGTTTAACCATATGTTTCTTTTCTAATGGTTTAACCATATGTTTCTTTTCTAATGGTTTAACCATATGTTTCTTTTCTAATGGTTTACCATATGTTTCTTTTCTAATGGTTTAACCATATGTTCCTTTTCTAATGGTTTACTTTATGTTCCTTTTCTAATGGTTTACCATATGTCCCTTATCTAATGGTTTAACCATATGTTCCTTTTCTGATGGTTTACCTTATGTCCCTTTTTTTAATGGTTTACCTATGTCCCTTTCTAATGGTTTACCTTATGTCCCTTTTTTAATGGTTTACCTTATGTCCTTTTCTAATGGTTTACCTTATGTCCCTTTCTAATGGTTTACCTTATGTCCCTTTTTTAATGGTTTACCATAAGCCCTTTTTTCTAATACCAATGCCCCTTATCCATGGTCTAACATATTCTCCTTTTCTAATGGTTTACTAAAATTCTCAAAAAGATTACCATATGCTCCTCAACAACTAATGGTTATGTTACCGATATATGCTCTTGATGTCATGGTTTACCATATGCTCCTTTTCTAATCATCTAGCAAAAAAATCTTATAGTGCAAGTTACAACATCTCAAAAAACATTGCTTTAAATACTTAAAACTACATGCATGCAAAAACCAGTAGTGGCCACTCTGTAAATGTATAAAAATTTACATCAAAATCACACACAACACATACACTGGAAAAGAAAATAATTTCTTTTAAGGTTATCCTACTGTTTCTTTACGTTAGTGGGACCTAACCAGGGGTTTAAATTTTCCCTAAAAATTCACTAGTCCAAGGACTATTGAGCTAGTAAATTTAACTAGTCCGTGTCATAAAATTACTAGTCCAAAGTTTAAAAAAAACATGCATTGTTTTAATCAATTTGATTACAGTGGGGGTTTTTGTTAGTACTTTGGGACTGGGGGCTTGGGCCATAAGAATTTGGAATTTCAGCTTCAATTTGGCTAAATTAATTGGGGAATATCCCAGAAAACCCAGTCATTAAAACAGCATTGGCAAAATGCTTTGTTTGTATTACTTTAAAACGAACAATTGTTATCACAAATCAAGACTATTCTTGGTATGAATTATCTAATTACTTGCATAAAGAACAATAGTGGTATGAATTAACTAATGAAGAAAAATCCAACATGGCTGAACAACCACAAAACATGCTTGAACTCTACTTGAAAAAATGCAATAAACAAACTGAATTTGATCACACATTTCGTAAGTTTTTCTTTGGGATGACTTCCACTACAATATGGGAAAATACAGGCATATTTCCCATTGGAACTGGGGCCGAATTTCGGCCCGAAAAATTACGGAATTAAAATAATTTTTCTTCTTCTCAAGACTACTAGTCCGACGGACTATCAAAGGGTAACAATTGGCTAGTCCGCCCCAATAATCTTTAGGTCCCGGACCTCGGACCACCGTATTTTTAAACCCCTGCCTAACTCTGTGCTGGTGAAGGAGTGGAAGGGGGGCTCAGTTTATCTACTATAACAGGTGCTCTAATCTATTTGTGCTCTTCAAAACCGTGCTGACATATGCCCCCCACCACAATGTTTACGGCAAGAGACACAATAGACTGATGCCTAAATCTGACAGAATCTTTGTTATTTGTAAACAAACCATGCTGATTAGAAAATTGTCACATGTTAAGTGCACCAGAATCTGTATTTTCTTAAGAGTTTATGTTTAGCCTAAAAATGAAGTTTGTAATAATATTACTTTTTTCATATCTGGAAAGCAACTTAATGCCTTTCAATGGATTTCTCCATGAATTTAAATTTTACACATTGCATGTATATGATCATGACAAAAAGATTTCTGATTCCTTGTAATTTATAATTCTGTCAGATCTTCTCCTACACAGGAAGCTTAGGAACAACACTGCCAATTTAAGTCTCACCCTCACGCATTGGCTTAATTTCACCATTGTCATCGGTCAGCTGCCTATAATCTAAAATCAGTTTTCAATATGTCAAAATGTTATATAGTCTTCTTACAAACTATTCATAGCCTAAAAGAATCATGTAGTACATTAAAAGTCTTTACAAACAATATTTTTGGAAATACCCATCAAAATCATAATTCACATTCTTTCATACAATATTCACTGACATCTGAAATAAATCTGTAAAACCTCATTTAATCAAATTTTCAAAAATCATTTAGAAACAAGATATTCAGAGCGCAAGTCTGTATTCTATGACCACTGTTTTTTTTTTTATTTCAGTTATCATACACTTGTTTTGGGAAAATTGAAGGAATCTAGTTTCCTAAAATGTAATTCTTTTATAAAACTTGGACCCATGTTTACCTTATTATTTATTCATGCAAGTTATACAAATATGCCATAAATGATCATGAAATACAATATATGACTTCAGACACAGACACAAATTGAAAGAATTTTATTGATACAACAATTATACTCCAATATAAACAACAATATATAATACAGAATGATTGAGTACAAAATACAAATGTACTATGATATAAAATATAATAGAAAAACCCTCAATGACAACATGTGAATATATATATGCATGCCTCAACAACTGAGTAAATTACTGAAGACATACTAGTTTTATTCATATCATTTTAAAATGGGAATTAACTTCAATTAAGCATGTAACTTTTTTGCCTCCACTAAGATTAACTCTTTACAACTTACTGAATTGTTATGCAATATACACTTAAATGTTAAGGTCATAAAAATATGTGTTTACCATTTCCTTGCAAGCACTTTATAGCATGATACTACATGTACTAGTTTCTCTTAAGTTTATAACTTGTTATAACTTAAATAATAATATGAGTAATATTTTGATAAGAAAATAACTTTTCTTATTTTATGAGATTTCAGCAAGTTTAAAATAGAAGGATTTTGGCAATAAATTGAAGATTATAAAATGAACTTTTCAAAGTGCGTGAAAGTGCGTGATTGCGGGGAAAGGGTATATCCATGATTTTGCGTTAGAAATAGGAAATGGTATATGCGTTAAAATGCGTGACTGCGGGGAAGGGGGTTAACTGTGAGTTCCCCTAGCTCAAAATATATCATCCTAATTCAGTTTCCTCCCATATTTTCTATTATATATTCTAAATACATTTTAAATACAAAATACAAAATAAAGAGGGTTAACTGTGAGTTCCCCTAGCTCAAAATATATCATCCTAATTCAGTTTCCTCCCATATTTTCTATTATATATTTTAAATACAGTATGCCCTCTCAACCTATTTATTTATACTGACTGAGCTTAATATACTGTATACAGGGAAATTTTCACCCTCGTTTTATTTTCGCCCCTTTCGCCCTACTTTAAATTGGGGAATTTAAAACGGGGCGAATTCAAAGAATACAATAAAATTTCTTAAACAAAACTATGACTGGGCGAATTTAAAATGTGCCAAAATTGTTTTCAAGTGTGAAAGGGCGAAATTAAGACGAGGCGAAAATTACCCTGTATACAGTAATTCATCTGCAAAATATTAGGTCATAACCTTGACATTTATATAAATAGTTCAAGTGTGAAAGGGCGAAATTAAGACGAGGCGAAAATTACCCCGTATACAGTAATTCATCTGCAAAATATTAGGTCATAACCTTGACATTTATATAAATAGTTCAATATTTTAATTAGGTCAAAAATGTTGACTGGACTACTTCAAAAACTCTTAATTAGGTCGATATCTTGGCAGGATTTGTTTATTACGGTGAGTAGTATGACACAACTAAATTAAACCAATATCTTAATTAAGCCTACATATCTTGACGGGATTTAATTAGTTGAGTACCTTGGCAGGGTCCCTCGTTCTTGACCTTGATATTCTGCCGACTCTGACATGCGTGAAGTTCTAACATACACCTGTTGCTGTACTGACGTCCATCCGTCCCGCACACCTGAGCCATTCGGTCCTCACACTTCTGGACACACCCACAGCGCGGGATACGAGTGTCGGGGTCAACGATACACACCTGGGGGGAGGTGCACGCCAGATCCTTACATCTATCTGTAGGAGGAACGATACACCAATCAAAAGAAAATACCCAACTGTATAGAGTCTAACTAGCAGAAACTGACACCAATCAAAAGAAAATACCCATCTGTAGAGTCAAAATATAGGAAGAATAGCACAAACATGTAGGAGGAATATAGAAACTGACACCAATCAAATGTAAGAAGAACAGCACAAACTGACACCGATCAAAATGTAGGAGGAATTACACGATATCAATCAGCAGGCAAGATGGGTTATAAAAATATTGTGACCTATCTAATGGAGGAATTGTAATCACCAATCAAAAGGCCTGGTTAACACACCAAACTGTATGACGAATAGGACACAAACTTATGTCCATCAAAAAATGAGGTATTTTACAGAAACACACCAATACATAGGAGGAATAGCATGAGTTAACATCTATCAAAGAGCTGGGTACTTTAAAAAAACACATTTTCCTGTAGAAAGAATACCAGAAACTCATATATACCTATCTCTGCTACTTCTTGACAGGATAAGTACATTATAGAAACACACTGACTGTAGGAAAAGGATTGAGCACTAATATATTGCAACCAAAACAATATCTCAACTAAATCAACTGACTACATCATCATGATTATAGAAATACATTCATCATTGGACAAAAGAGCATCTACTATCTATTAAATATCAATCTCTGCAACAGATATATGTAGAAGAAAGGTTGAATTCACTGATGTTATAGAAACACAAGGACATCTAGTAAAACCTTAGTTTATTTCTTCATTTAATCAAAGACAGAGCAATGCCAGAAATCCTTCCACTGTAGAGTAGCAGGTACTGAATAAAATGTTACTATATCTACAAAGAAAGCTGGATATATGACCATGATGACAGAAAAACTCATATCTAAAGGTCAGGAACAGAACTGGATACCAAGTCTGTAATATTGTAGAAACAGACTATCTCAAAAATAAAATATAACCCAAAGTCTTTTACACAATATTATATGGCTTTTTACAGCTGTGCAAAAATATAATACAAAAACATGCCTGAGACTGGCTTTTTCTTTCAATTTAATTTGTAACTCTTGGCTTCAGTACTTCTGCCTGTGATTCTACTTCAATTCACGGTAATTGATTTTGAACAGAATACTTTACTATCAAGAAAAAGTTACCCAATATTTGTCAATATTGGCACTGCAGACAGATATGTTGGCCAAATAAAATATTTCTTGTGACCCTTAGACATTTTCAAACAACTTTTTTGTTACATGACAATGTCTATAAAATTTCTTGTCGAACAAAGGAAAGAAAATTCAATTACCACAAAAATACAACCCCTCTCGAGACCAGAAGCTACATCCCAAAAATCAATACACTTCATTTTTTCCCCCAAAAGCTCGGTTTCTCCATTTCCCTTGTAAATGACTTTAAGACTGACAGAGTGATCACAATTTGAACAAATTCTGAAAATTTATCTCCATGACTACTCAACTCCAGAGCAACACAGATCAATAACACAAACTAGATTAAGAATCCAGAAGACATTATGTTTCTGCCGAGAAACCAGTTTTCCTCCTTTTTTTGAAATGACAATAATTATTACCGGTAGGTAGGAATAAAATTGACTTGACTATTTACTTTACTTCATAATGCTATGCATTTACCATTAATTTTAACAATTTTAAATCCTTTAAAACATCTTCAATTTTCATTACTGCAAACTATATACTCTTACTTTGAAAAATTCCGAGGACACCAGCATTTACCTTGTACTTGTAGCCCTTACCACATTTTCCGATCGTAAAGGTCATGTTTTTCTGCGTTTCACACGCGGCTTTCTGGAAGGAGCAGAGGTTAGGGTAGTCCACATTGTTACTTCCACAGACCGGCTCGTTATCCACATTATCTCCGTAATCGTAACAATACTGCGGACAAACGCACACGGAAAGTCGCCCATCATCAGACGGAATACAGCGGCCATAAAAATGACACGTTTTATTTTGACAAGGATCCCGCTTTCCTTCAGGATAGACGTAACAACCCTGGGCCCAAAAGAAGAAAGAAAGAAACAGAGATCCGTGAATTCCGAAGACGATCATTCTGAGAACATTAAGTCAACAGAACAGAAAATATCAAGAGCAGCAATTTAGTTCTGTGTAGATGGAGCAGAGATGACCCCTCAGCCAGCGTCGTCAAAATCCTAAGTAAGACGCCCTGATCGTGTCATCTCTCAGCCGCTAATGGCTAAAAAATTCCTCAATCTCGCAGTGCGGCCTGAACCTTGATTAATCTATACAGAATTTAACTTGTTTTCCTCCGTTCAAAGACACAGACTGAAATATTAATGGTTGTATCATTAATAATCACAGTGCATCACTATCTGTGTTTTATTGAATTCTTGCAGCCAACACCAAAGTGCATCAAAGGTCTAGATTTGACACCCACATAAACTCCCTCCTTTCTACATCAAATTCCATAAAAATCTGGTGTTATTCTGTTTAGATGGGCCATACTTCATCACCATTAAGCTTTTGTCAGCACTGGTTTTGGAAGGAATGTACTTGGAGCTCAATAAAGTAATTGTACAGTGCGCTCCCCATGGACCAGAGTTTCACAGCCTCCCAGACCTCCTATATAATGGGGATTCTCACCTCACATCGATGTCTGTCCGTGTGTCATATCCGTCAGAAAAACCTCCTGCCTCTGTATGACCCAAAACTTCCTCCTCTAGCTGTTCTGAAGCGATTCCTTACTGACAAACTCTATGATTTAATAGTCCTAACTGCAAAGTTGTTTTTTTTTTTGGTCGTTGTTGTTGTAACTTTTAAAATCTCCTGATTAAGCATTTTGCTAATGTACCCATCTTCTTCCATTAATTTGCAAGATGTGAAAACTTTAGGGTCAGATAAGAATCAAGTGATGGGTTCCAAAAACTCAAGTCAATAATGACAAATTAATCTAGAAATACACAACTTTTCCGTTCACTACTTTGACTTTGTGTTAGACTATCGAGCCTGGAGAGCTGATTGGTTTTCTCCCAGAGATTGGCTTGACAGCGGACTATACAATCTCTATTTGTCCATTAAATCAAATCAAGTGTTTATTATTTCTTTAAGCTTCCCTGATCAATCAATTTACAGCAAGGACTTAATTCATATGTCTGAACAATGCATTTTACTGAAATAACATGACATTACCTATAAACTTTTCAGGCAAAGTTGCACACTATCCTTGAGAACAATCAATAAATTCTACTGCATATCAAAATAAATATATTTTTTTATGCTGGGCTAGACCACTCAGAATTTGATTACTTGAAGAACTTACATGAAAATATCTTAGTGGACAATGCAGACTGCATGATAAGTTGGTAAGGGCAGATGAAATTAATTTTAGATTCTCAGTCCCTGACCTTCCTCTGTCAAAATACCAATCAACAGGAAAAGCCTGTAAATAGGGGTGAAATGATATGCCTCTTTCACTGTTTGATATGTATCAAGTACTGTAAACCAACTTTTATTCACCTGTGAGAAATATTCACGAGTACTGCGACCTACTTTAATTCGTGAATATTAATTGCCACGAACCAAGACTTTTGATCAGTATTTGTAAAGAATGTTTCCTCGGTCGCAGAAATTGTTGCTGACTGCCTGATTTTAAACTGTAATGAATCGCGAATAAACGATGATGCGAATAATATTTGGTTTACAGTTATTTTGTCTCGGTACGTTATTTTCGATACATACATTTTGAAAGAAGTGAACAAACTCAACCGTTGTTTTATGATTAAGATTACTTAATCTAGTCACAAAATTAACAAGCAAAATTACTAGAAGAAATTAATGAAATTGATTTGACTGTTAAAAATTAATTTTTCAATATATCAGTCCATAAAATTTTGTTTTTGTACTATAACTATACTGAGTAACGTGTATCCTTTATGTCTAACTGACTGAATCACCCCTACTAATGTTATTGTGATTTAAATTCAAGACACGTGGTTTAGGTTGATCTATTCAAAGGTTATATGGTAGAACCGGTTTTATAAATAAAATTGGCAGTAAACACGATATTGCTATAGCCTGTTTCTTTTGAAAACATGTCCTGTAACAAATGTTTCCAGACCTTTCTGAAAGACTTTCATGATTTTCAACAGGAAAAGGGTGGCTATAGGAGGGGTGTTAAAATAATAATATTTCTTATACTTTTCGGCGAAAATTACAGCTCACTAGTGATCGATGCGCTGGTAAAAATGTGCATTATCATCTACACTGACAAACCTTTGTTTGCCTTATATGGCTATTGTTATAAATGCGCACAGAGGATCTTGTCACGAGCAACTGGCCAATCGTTGAATGAATAGCAATGTTAATGCCAAATACATGTTTACATTTTATTTTCGAACACGTTGTTCAGGCCAATCTACGATCATGTTAATGGACTGCAAAATAAAAAAAAATGTTCTTACGAACAAAATACAAAGATAAGAAACTATGGAAGATGTTACAAGCGTTTTTGATTTGTTGTTAAATGGAAAAAAATGTTCAATAAAATGTAGTTTGTGTCTAGTTCAGAACACCAGCGCTTCAAGGGTAAGGAAAACGAACAGCTTCTCATGCATTTAAATGGACAAAACTTTGTTTACATTCTTGATCACGTGTTTGGTCAGGGAATTCACTTGGCAATTGTATTCACCGATAGTGCAACAAAGGAATTAATACTGACGCAAATCGCTTTTGCAGTATGATTTTCAGAAACCTAGACTTCCGCCGTTTATTTAATAAATGAATTGTTTGTCATGAGGAGCATGAAAATAATATTTTAAAAAATGCATTTCATTTACAATAAGATTTTTCCTTTTTCAAGCGTAAAATTCCTGTAGTATTCGTAGTAACCCATAATGCAATACTCATTCAGTTGATTGGTCAGTTAAAACCATGCCGGTGCCTCATTTGCTAATCTGACGCCAAAAAATATAGTCCCGGTTCCCGCAAAAATATTTGTCCAAAAAGAAATTTTAATTCATGACTGCAGAAAATTGTATTATAGAGAATACTTATTTAAGTTTGAATGAGTGTAAAAGAGATCGATTGATTGAAGTATATATCTACAGACATTATCAGCTGATTCTAGGGGTTGTGAACACTGAAACGCAACATAACATTTCTGTTTACCATGCCTCCACGTGCTAGTCACTTCCTAGGCACATTTCCGTGAATAATTTAACCTATCTCGCTGAAGTCTCGCCAGAGCTACTCTGAACTCATCGGGTTTTATAATTTGCTGAACACCGAAATTAAAAGGTTCCGAACACATTAGTAGGGGTGTGAATGACAATCCTGACCGAAAAATGAACCGAACCCAAAATAGAGTTCTTGTACTCTGTATGGAGAAAGAATACCATGGTGAATCAATACTGTGGTGAACTGTTTCACCCCTACCCATGAAGCATTACAGGATGCCATTAAACCAAACTTAATAACTCGTACGAAAGTTCGAGGAGGAATAGGCATGGCTTGGGCATGGCTAAGACACGGAATCCGCACGGGTTTTTAAAAAGCGCACAGGTTCTGCATGTCCAAGACACGGACACGGCTTCCTTGTCTGAAAGTGAGAAATCCTCACTCACAGAAACCCGTGTGGAGGCACGGAATCCGTGTCCCAGGGAGACGGTTTTTAACTCAGGCGGGTTTTGCTTTAAAATATTTATTTATATCTCACGGCTTTTTACTGAGCATGCTCAATCATAACTTCCTTTATTTGAATATCAAATTGGAGGGATTCATGGTCATGAGCTAAGAATGTGTCTTTTTTCTCTAGTTAAAGGATATTAAACTAATAGATGTAAGTTTGAATTGTATTTATGTCAGTGTGGGATAATTTCTTCACTTTTGAACTAAATGCAGTTAGTGTAATCTAGAATAAATAAGTCAATTTTTCCATTTTCATGATATTCCTGTATTGCAATGTTGACAATGAACATGTCATGAAATAGTTTAGGTTTATCTGAATGACTTTAGTTGGACTTCCACTAATCCTTTATAGTATATATTTTATGTGACAACACTATGCTAGCTAGTGATAGTTTTATTTAAACTAAATTCTTTCTCAGATTGTGCAAACTTAGCTACTAGATAAAATAACAATTGAATATTGTACATTATCATTAAAATCTTGATTAAAAACTAGCATGGATTGTAAACTGTTAAAGTTAATCTTTAACAGAAAGCAAATGGACACATTTATGTAAGATTTTTAACTTTTAAAATTCTAAAACTAAGCATTAATGTAAAGCAATGTGAAGTTAGTTTGCTTTCAGTCACCATTTTGGCATCCACAGTTACATCAGGGGGTTCTCTTAAGGCCATGACCTAGATCTAAACAAATACACAGATCCCGTGACTCCTTATATGGTATACGGCACGGCTTTTTTGACATGGGTTTTCAAAAAACCGTGTCTCCATATATGGAAAAGGACACGGGTTTCAGACACGGATTTACAGAATCTGTGAGTCCATATATGGAAACTAGCACGGCTTTCTGACACGTGTTTTGTAAAACCGTGTGATCTCATTTAAATATTTCAGCCTATATCCCGTGCAGTGTCCGTGCCTCGACCACTTTTAGGCACGGCTTTCCATACATACTTTACATAGAATCACGGAATGCTAAAGCACAGGTTTCTGGAGACGGAATCCGTGCCTGAGCCGTGTCTAAGCCGCCCAGACTGTTTCGTACGTGAAAATAATGTGTAAGGTCTTTATGATTTAATTTCCTTATAAATGTATTCATAATATATTCATAAAATCCACAATTATATACAGTAAAATTTGTCTAATCCGGACTCTGTGTACTCCGGATTTTTGTCCATTCCGTCTATAAATTTTAGTCCCATGCACTTCTTTAACAAATTCATTAGAAAAAATTCTGTGTAGTCCGGATACTGTCTATTCTGTATTCCGAACGGCCATACTGGTCCCAACTGCTCATAATTAACGGTAATTATTTCCTCTAATCCGGCCACACCTGAGTTACTTCAAAGCAATTAACACCTTTCTTGGTGGATTTGATAATCTGTGTTTACATTCGCAGTGCCATTAAACGAACTCAGTGAAACGCGGCGGTGACACAGCCCAGTTGAAAAAAAAATTACTAGTATATGATTGAATTACAATAAAAAAAAAAATTGTTTTAACTCGATCCTTTTACCACATTATAACAAAAAAAAATATATACACGATTTACAATCAATATATAAATCGGGATCGAAAATCGGATGCATTTCAAAATGGCGCCATAACACTGTGGGGGAAGACGTAATTTTTTACATAAAAATTAAAAGTTCAATCTAATAATTAGCACATCGTAAATAATTGTGCATTACAGTTTTTACATTGAATGAGCTCTTTGACAAGCGAAACCTGATCCGCTTGATATATAGTAGGCCTATATTATGCCTGACTGTAGATTTTGATTTAGGTAACATTTCACCCGACTTTCAAACTTCGTGAAAAACAAGAAAATACAGTAAGTCATAAGAGACTATTTTATAATTTCTAGACTCCAAAATATTGATTGATTTCATCATTTAATTATATTTTATATTATGTATAATAATGAACTTGTAAATAAACAACGAAATTTTCAAAATTAATATTTTCCTGCATTTTTCCTGCACTCCGGATTCTGTCTAAACCGGCCAAATTTTATGGAACCGGTGGTAGCCGGTTTGGACAAATTATACTGTATTTCAAAGCTACATGGGATAAAAATGACATCACTGTAATTGCATCAATTCATTATATTTGCTATACGCATGTTTTACTGCATTTACAGAAATTGAATGTATGTATAAGGCAGATTACAGAACTATGTGTATATGTGACTTTCATACAAATTATAATTCAATAGATGTTGGAAGTTAAATTATAATATCATATTTTTAAGATCTTGGAAATCTATGAGAAGTTTAGACTTTTCAGTGAAATGAACTTCATGAGAGTTTCTCTCTCCTGATTTTTGCTGTTTCATTCTGACTTTTAACATACATGTTAACCTATTGTGATGAAAAAGAGGGAGATTCAGACCTCAAAAGCGGTAGCATTGCGCGCGTGTTGTTTAACGCTTTGATTATCGATATCTTTCATGTAATATACATGTATATTATAAGCCTTAAATGAAATCATGTACCTACACTAATTAATCTTAAATATCAACAGCAATAAGAAGACAGAAACACCTTAAGTTTGACATAAATTGTACAAATTCAAATATATTTCATGCTCATCATTTTGCTTGGATTGGTTGCTTTACATATAGCCTTTTGAAGAGTGATCTTTGCTGAAATAGCCTAGAAGCAATAATTCTGAATGTTCATTCAATTTTTAAACAAAACAAATGATGGCATTGTTTAATCTAGATTTAAAACAAGTTCGTATATTTCGTAGTATAAATCAGATTTCCCGCGATGATCGAAAACGAAAGTAGAGATTGCCACATGGCTTGGTTAATCGAATGATTTCTATTGACTTTATTGATAAAGTTGTGAGCTTCTGTCCTTTTAAAGACGATGTCAAATGTTTTCATTTAATTCTTAAAAGCCTTATCTCCTTTCTCATGGCAGGGATGTTGATTAATTTATCGTAACCAATGTAATCACTGGTAGTCTTATGTTGTTGTCGTTGTCAAATCCGTGCTTGAAATCTATGTACAAAAAAAGCGTTTGTATGATTCCGAGTCAAATCACGCGATATCTAGCGAGATTTTATGAGAGTGGCTTCAAAAATGGATACCCAAGCGAACCAAAAATACTTTTGTAGAAAAGCGGTAGATTTCTGAATTAAATCGGTAGGCGGGAGATGGAGTGAAAAAGCGGTAGACTCCCGCCTAAATCGGGAGAGTTAACATGTATGCTTTTAATCAATAGTCAGCTGTACAACCCTATTATGTATTAGTAATGAATACCATAAGCATTTCTCCCTCATCTCCGCTGTGCTTCAAAGACTTGAGTATCAAATTCAGCTAATCTCCTGTCCCTCGAACACATAAAAAAGCTATTTTCTGCAGCAAGTTTATAAAATATCCATTGAATTTTTCTATTTAAGGAAAGGACAGCACACTCAATTCTCCAAAAGATTTTTAAGATATATCCAATTCTTTGTATTGTGTTGTAACAGTGGTAAAGGAAAGACAAATCTTAGAGATTGGATTCTTTCCCTTCACTATTATTGTCAAGCATAAATCAATTCTATTGTCTTTTTCACAGTGTTAAAATTACAGACAAGAGGCCCATGGGCCTTATAGGTCACCTGAGCATTATGCAACAACTTTCCAGTGATTGAATTTGATTCATGTTTTAAGCCAGATGCTATGGCATTTACAATTTTGAAAGAGGCACCATTGATCATCATAACTATAATACACTTAGCAGTTGCTTAGTTTGGTTACGTAATACCCATAGGCAGGGTTGGGGAACAAAAAATGCATTTCAACTAATCAGTAATATTCAGCAATAATCAGTAGTGTCCCTACCATGACTGATCCCCTGACCCTTAGGTCTAGATCCACACATTGCACAATTTTTGAAAAGGCATCCTTGCTTTTCAAAAATATCTGATTAATACCAAGGAGCAGATTTCAAACAATTCATTCATTTTCAGTATATAACTACAGCTTCCCCCCCCCCCTCTATGGTACCCCTCACCCAGGGGCCTTGAAATTCACAATTCTGGAAGATTAGGGCCCTTGCTCATCATAACTATATAGGTAGTTCATCTGCTCAAAACCCACGAGGAGAGAAGAAAATTTTCTAAGATTTAATGTATTTTCACTATATAACCAATAGATCCCCACCCTAACACCAGAACCCCTGACCCTGGGGCCATAAAATTCAAAATTTTGGAAAAGGCATTCTTGCTCATCATAACTATGTACTTAGTTAGTTTATTTAATACCACCCTAACACCAGAACCCCTGACCCTAGGGCCATAAAATTCACAATTTTGGAAGAGGCATTCTTGCTCATCATAACTATGTACTTAGTTAGTTTATTTAATACCTAGGAGCAGAGAAGAAGATTTTCAAAGAATTCATGTATTTTCACTATATAATCAATAGAGCCCCGCCCTAACACCAGAACACCTGACCCTGGGGCCATAAAATTCAAAGTTTTGGTAGAGGCACTCTTGCTCATCATAACTATGTACTTAATTAGTTTATTTAATACCCAGGAGCAGAGAAGAAGATTTTCAAAGAAATAATGCATTTTCACTATATACTTATTTACAACTGTAGCCCCGCCCTAGCACTAGAACTCCTGACCTCAGGGCCATGATTTTCACAATTTTGGTAGAGGACTCAATGCTGATTACAATCATGCAAACAGTTTGACTGCTTAATGTACAGGAGTAAAGAAGAAAATTTCTAAAGATTTCATTAATTTTAGTGGTTTTGGCCCCACCCCTCAGGCCCCAGGGGGGCGGGGACTATAAAATTCATAATATTTGTTTCTCTTCACCCATAGATGCTGTATATCAAATTTGGTTGAAATTGGTTCAGTGGTTTCAGGGAAGAAGCTGAAAATGTTCAAATGTTAACACACGATGGACGACGGACGACGCACGGCGAGGGACAAAAACGGATAGCAATAGGTTACCTGAGTGACTCAGGTGACCTAAAAACTTGCATCAGAAGACTTACTTTTGAAGGAAATTATTTTTATATTAACAAATGATTAAGGGGTACTTATAATGAACAGTGGTCAAGAAATGACTTGTGCTCTGGACAAAGATAATACCTTCTGAACCTCATCTTATTGATACATTAATATAACTGAGTATCATTAATATAACTGAGTATCATAAACTAAATACAAATCATCAGTATTTGTATTCAACCTCTTCATACCTTATACTAATATTTTCTTAAGCATTAATATAACTTTTTATACAAGAATGAATTTTTACTAGTTGTTTCTCTACTCTCTCAAAGACTTTTCCTATCATCATTGTATCATCTTAACTTTCCCATTTGCAGTGGTTTCCTCCCAGTGTGTAAAAAGAATTTTAATCAAGGTGCATTTGTTTAACACCAATAAAAATCAAAGTACTGAAAGTACTGGGAAGCGCTAAGCATATTGATTTGAAATTTATCAGAATTATTTTGAATTTAAATTTCCTGTTCTATTGAAGTTTAAGCAATATGCTGACAGTGTGAGAGCACGCGAGCACAGTTGTTTGGTACATAATCAAATATGTGAGTCCTGAAAAGTTCCCGTTGGATTATGAAATTCAACATTGTCTCATGCCTTTTTATTTTAGGCATTTTACATATTCCTCATCTGCCAAAAGGTCAGTCAATTTCATATACATGTACCTAAAATTTCAAGAAAATGTTTCTCCGTGTAAAATATTTTCTTTCCCCTATCCCTTGTAGGAATCTATTAGAGGTAATATTTGCGTATAAATTGCAATTTATTGGAAGGGAGATGGTAACCGGGTTTTCCGATGAAATTTAGAATCTACATGTAGCTCTACATTTGATTGAAAATGTATATTTTGAAATAAATTTGAAACTTGAAAATGTCGCTAAAATTCCTCTCATTTGTGTTCAACACTGAAAGCTAGAATCTTCCGCCTTTACGAGTGTTTCAAATTGAAGATTGAAATCATGTTTGTAACATCGTCATGTGACAAAACTCTATGTAGATGAAATGAACATCCGTAGAATTAATGCCCTTTTGCCAGAGATACAAATAGGTAAATATAAATTTGAGTTTCAATATATTATAATTATTTATCTTTCGATGCTATCCTTTAATCTCCGATTTTCAAATCCATGATTTATGGCGTATTTGCAGTAACATTTGTGTTGATCTCACAATATGTTTTAATCATTTGTAAAAATTACTTTTTTACAATAAACAAATTACACTTTTCTTCTTTGGAATAAAAAAAACCCATTAAACCCCCTAAAGCATTTTTTGACTATTGTTGAAATAATTTAAAATGCTTCAATATTTTTTACGGACGCTTAATTGATGCTTTACACCACTCTTTACTTGTGTTTATATGATCTTCACTACCATGCAAAACATGCTGAGAGGAAAATTATATCTACAGCATTGTTGTGCTAGTTGAAAAGGAATATTGAAAATAATTGCTCAAAATTTTTCTGCTATATGAATGATAAATAATTCAAGAGACCAAGAAAGAAAATACATGTACAGTATTTATCTCAATCTTCATGAAGGTATACACCGTTGTTTTATTCTGTTTTTATTTAGTCTTCATTAAGAATCGGCAACACGGCTGAGGCAGATTTTTACATAAATGTTTCTTCCTTAGTTTCCTATTTCATTTATTAAACTGTTTGCTTAACATTTTATTAGCCATATTCCTGTCCATTGCTAAGAACGTTAATTAAGGTTTTAGCATCTTTCGGCACATCCTGCACACTACACACACAATTTTAAAGCACAATATTCCAAGAAATAAGTTTTATTATTTGAATGGATTCGTTGAAAACACAGCCACCACATACCCTACATGTATGTACACCCACAAACTGTTTTTCCTTTCGAATTATTTATATAATATGTTTTACCCATATGATACAAGTATAGGGTACAACACTTACACAAGTAAAGACATTAAAAAGACAGTGTATGGGTGCATCGCAGTCTGTAACTAATTGATACTTAGATGCGAAAATCAACTTCAATGATAGCTCTCAGCATGGTGCAAGACCTGTGTTAATAGGAAGGCTTGTATTAGTTACATTGACTGAAGTAAGGGTCTAGAAGAAAAAAATAATAGTTTATATGGGTATAAGTTAAATAGAACACACCATATTATGTAAGCAGTACAAAGATATTCAATTTTATTTATTTATACTGAACACTAGTAACTTGCTTCCAGTTTGAGATTTAAAACTTAATTATTAAAATCCCATTTGAGTTCTAAATTATGTACTTCCTCAATCATTATATTACATGTACATTACAAATAATATACTGCTTTTAATTAAGTATTTGCGCCATAGATGCAGCAATTGTTAGCTACATGGTACAAAAGTAATGTGTGTCAACATGATTTAAATGAACTACAATGTATAGAGAAGAGCATGATAAGAACTGCTCTTATCTACTAATTGTGGAATATTTATTTACCTAACTAATTGCCTCTTATTATTAGAAATGCGCGTAACACAGCATTGCACTAAAGAAGCATAAAGAGACTCAGGGATTTCCAGTTGCACATTTTTAGAATAACAAGTGGAGGGAGTTATCTAACTTGCTTAAAGTGGCGCTGGATCGCGAACGGAGTTAGATTTACGCTGACAGAAAGCGCTTTGCGCTGCGCTTAGCGCTTAAAAAGACTTTCCTTGATAGTTGCTGATCTACTTATTTGTTGTGAGACATTCCCTGGCAGATGATAGTTTATTTACTTGTTTTGAGACATTCCCTGGCAGTTGATGGTCTACTTACTTGCTTTAAGACATTCCCTGACAGTTGACAGTTTACTTACTTGCTTGGAGACATTCCCTGGCAGTTGATGGTCTACTTAATTGTTTTAAGACATTCCCTGAAAGTTGACAGTTTACTTACTTGCTTTGAGACATTCCCTGGCAGTTGATGGTCTACTTACTTGCTTTAAGACATTCCCTGACAGTTGACAATTTACTTACTTGCTTTGAGACATTCACTGGCAGTTGACAATCTACTTCCTTGTTTTAAGACATTCCCTGGCAATTTTCAATTTACTTACTTGGTTTGAAACATTCCCTGGCAGTTGACAGTCTTCCTACTTGTTTTGAGATATTCCCTGACAGCTGTAACTTACTTGTGAGACATTTCCGTGTGTAGGCCTGGTTGACAGTCTACCTACCTGTTTTGAGACATTCCCTGACAGTTGTCAGTACTTACTTGTCCGACATTTCCCTGTGTAGGCTTGGTTGACACGCCTCCTTTCCTCACAGCTGGCCTTTTTGAGGTAACACAGGTTTCTGTAGGTGGTGTGATCTGTTCCACAGACTAGCTGACCGTCTGAGGAACATTTATCTATACATTCACAGTACGCCTTGTCCTCCTTAACGATACAATGAGCATGGAAAGGACAGAAGCTGAGATCACAGGGAGCTAAAATACAAAATAATATATTAAAATTTCATCATCCACAATTAGGCTCTTGGCCTTCATTGACACCAAACCAAATCAAGGTAAATGTAAAATGTTATCACATATTCTGGACATACTCTATCCCAAAATTCAAAACTATCCTGCCCTGGTGCCAAAAATTTCAATCAAAAAGCATCCTAGCGAAATTACACTGTGGAGACTGAAAAACAACTGAAATATTAAGTGCTAAACACGAGGCCCAGGGGCCACAGCGCTCACCTGAGCACATCGGCTAGGAAAAAGCACATATCAGATCAGAAACCCGAAGGCTTCACAGGATTTGATCACGTGACCAACTAAAAGTTCATTTTCCAGAGAACTTTTTTAACATTGTTGTTTATTACTTATATCTACATTTGATATGCAAATAAATTTCAAGTAAAATTGCATTTATTACACGAACGGGTTGCCATATTGCTATGCTGTGACGCGCAATGACCTAAAAGTTGTTTAGTCAAAGTTAACTTATCTCACTCCAACATTTGAATGTTTACATTCATGTTTAGCAGTCCACTTCAGGAAATATCTGTATATAGTAGGGATGTCAACGAGTACCCGGTTAACCGGGTACTCGATCGAACGTCCGAGTATCGAATACTAAAATCGGTACTCGGTTACTCGGGTGTATATTTTTGAATATTTCTAATCTTATTTATTAATGCATTAAACAATCCGTTTTAAAGCGTAAAATGCTCATTGCACTTGTACATACAGTAATTAGGGTTTACTATGACTCTAAATGACCGTTATCGCCTGTGGCAGTGTTTATACAGTAATTATCGTGACCAAGTACCTGGGGTACCTGGCTTTTCTCACCTGCGGCTGCCTTCTTCCCTTATTTTTTGTTTGGCTTTAATTATTTGTTTTCACTGAACATCGTTTAAGATCCATTATGTTTAAATAAATTAGATAATTTTGTCAATTCTCCGAGAAGCCGTAAATTCTCGGGAAAAGAGCGGATGATATTACACGTGCGATTGTTGATATGGTTGTGTTTGATTACATGCCAATACAACTGGCTGAAGGCAAAGACTTTAAAAAAAAAATGATGTCCATCGTTGCATCAAACTACAAAATACCGTCCCGTAATACTATATAAATCTCGGATCGAACAAGTGTACTAAAATCGTAAATCCGCTCTATTAGGAGAACTTGATCAAGTTCAAGTTGATACTGTACGTAGCTCTGACGACTGATACCTGGTCGTCAAACGCGACAAGGAGTTACATTATACAATTACGCAGCAGATTATTTTTTAAAACAAAAACACTGTGAACAACTTATGATTTTATTTCTTGTGTTTATCTGATAAATAAATTGAATTTAAAAATTGTTATATTAAATTTCATCGGGCACGAAGTGCTCATCATTATTACAACAGAAATACATTTACGGATAAGCTAACCTCCTATAAGTGCATCTGGTTTTATTTCTAAGAGAGTTTACAATGTTTTACAGTCTTCAATTTACTTACACTTTTACCGAGTACCCGGGTACTCGATCGGAAAAACGTCCGATTAACCGAGTATTGAAAATTGACCGATTTGACTTCCCTAGTATATAGTGAAAGAACAATGATCACTGCTGAGAATAATCTAACTATTTCAAAAGTTCTAACAATACTTGAAGTCAAAAGCGGTGGTATCGCCTGTTTTAGTTTACATAACTTTAAAGGAATTTCAGGTTAAAAAGATACATTCTGTTTTTGGCATTATAGTATTCAAAACTTTATTCACATCAATAGAAAATTTATTGTACATCTCGTGATTGAAAAATATCCATATTGTTTATCGTTTTATCCTTTTCACCATTATTAACTTTGAAATGTTCCAAAACAAGTTGCACCGTGACAGATAAATGTTGACAAAATATCACCTCGCTCTATGGTTCGGTCGCGCTATGACCTCTGACCCCCAAATAACATGCACACAGAATTGAACACATTTTCTCTTCAATAGGTTCATCTAAGAAAGATATTTGCAAATATAAATATTTGATAATATTTAGGATACAATTATATATTTCCATTTCTAGTTTTCTTCTCTGTGATAACTCTTTGAAAGTTAGCAGAGTTGATTTCTTGTCATAATGATAATTTCTACCGGAATGTAAATTAGGCAGGTTGATAGGTCGGGAGCTAAGGAGGCCTAAAACACATGCAAATATCGTGCGCATTTGTCTCTTGTGTTTGACGCTAAGGAGGCCAAATATGCATGTAAATCTAGTGCAGCTGCATTTTTGTTTGACATCAGTGGGTGAGGACTATTGAAGTTGACATGAGATTCATCGTGTAATTTAAATATACAGTGGACCCTCATTTATCCGGACGGTTTGGTTCCCAGTCAATTTGTCCGGATATGTGAAGCATCCGGATATCTGAATCACCAATTAAACAAGACAAAATAACATTTAAAAAATTTGATCCGATGAAAAATCGTCCGGATACTGAAGCATCCGGATATCTGGCGTCCGGATATCTGAAGGTCCACTGTATGTCTACATATTTTTAATATCTAAATCTACAATTTTATTTCACAATGAAATGGAAATATAAGGAATCACTGTCTAGTTAGTATAGTATGCCAGGGACATCAACAATAGTGGGAAACGTTGGATAATTTATGCATAAAGGGCGAAGCCCGTTATGCATAAATTATCCAATGTTTCCCACTATCGTTGATGTCCCTGGCATACTATACCAACTAGACAGTGATTCCTTAATTATGTATTGATGTATTTGGTAAACTCCGATACCTGGTGCCTGTTTTAGCAAAAAACCCAAGGTTCATTCATTGATCAAAAAGACATTAATTTTACTATAATTAAACAGGCTTTTTAAAAAAAACTGAGAGCCCCTTGTATCTAGATAAGTTTGTAATTAGCTGATGACACAGCAATTTTGCATTCTTTAACTAAATGTCATCTAATATCAAGGTTTTTTAAAACTAATGAATTTCAAAGATGAAAGGCCCGTTAACCAATGTCAAGGATTCTGTCAGCCTTTTAATAGAGAGCGACAGTCGTAGTCATTAAGTGAAACAACTCTTACATTAATTTAATGGAAATTGTCTTCCCAACAAAAAAAATTACAATGAAAAACCAAGTCATGGAAAAAAACAGGAAATGAAATAGAAAGTCACAAAAAAATACCGCAATATGAATATTGTACGTCATTTACATAGAGATGCCGAGAAACAATTGCTTCGACTCACACAGCATTATCTGATTAATCTCAGATCAGGGAAACCATTTAACCCACTCACAATGAATTAAATCAAAAATATTAATAACTTTCTCAATACATTTATTTTTTCTGTGTGTTCTCTCTGTAGCCATTAGCTGGAGGAAATCAGAAGGCAGCGCGCGGATTAGGAGACCCGATTAGACGGACGGACTTGATGCTCACAGCGATTGCCAATTACCACTGGACTTAAAAAGCCTGGAACACAAAACTAGAAACTGGACTGACCTACTATACAATATTAGATACACCAACAAAACACCAATTATCTTATGTGTTTTACTCATAGGACTACAGGACAAGTCTACATACTGTATAGCAGGTTAAAATCGCGGTCGGAAAAGATCGCGATTTGTTCAATTTTCAGCAAATCGCGGTAGTTTGAATTCGCGGAAAAGGAAAAACCATAAATTTCTTAAACAGTACTTGCAAGCATTTTGCTGTAGGAATATATTGTCTGAACTACTATTTCTCGTCTCTGTAGTACAATATTAAAGTCTGTAATGTATATTGCGCATATCAGACAGAAAAGTAAAGTCTATATATTGTGGCGATTTTGATCCCGATTGCATAATAAAGAAACACCGGACTGATCCCGATTTGAAGTCAAAATAATGCTACGCATTTAATATTTTAAATTTCCAGGTCCAAATCAGAAAAAAAATTATACCGTAGTAAAAATGTTGAACTTTTAATTGAAATTAATTAATTGTCGTTACCCTGTTTACTAAGTAAATGCCTTGATTAAAGGTAATGACTGAGTGATACGCACGGGTGAAATTAAACAAGCATGTTTTATTAGATAATTACATCGCACGTCTACTAGATGGCAAATTTAATCGTTAGCCATAGAAATGAATAACTAATTAATAAGCTTTAAAACAGCAACAACTACGTGTTTATAATTGATCCAGACACTCGCATAATTATAAAGACAGTCTACATCTAATCACAGAAAACAATAAAATTTCAATTTATCCTTATAAAACTTTTTAAGAATTATTCACTGTATGTTGAATTCGCGGAATTTCATTTTCCGCGAATATAGCGAAAATTAACTCCGCGAGTTAATTTCCTGCTGTACAGTAGTCCATCAAAGACTAAATTTGAGGCTTGCGACAGAAAGTAAATACTGAGTAAAAACTTCCTTGAAATTAAAAATGTTCAAAACTTGCTTGAAATCTAAGATAAAAAGTACTATCATGTTAAAGGTGTATTAGGTAAAAATGTAATAGTACAATTCTAAGTTAACCTTGGACTTTCAGTATGGCGTGGCATTCTCGGCGCTACGTAATAAGTGTCCATCAAATGGCCAAGAGATTCTCATTGGTTAAGAAGTTAATAACAACAGGATTTTTAAATTGCTGTTGACAACCATGAGATGACTTAAGCTCCACATCTTTCCCATACCGACTTCTATCCCATGTGAACGAAAGCTGTGTAAATTTCAGACGGTAATTATGTAATGTCAAGAATGCCACGCATTATAATTACTGAAAGTCCAAGGTCAACTGAGAATTGTACTATCTAATTCTTGGTCATAATGTATATGCATGATGTATTATACCCATACATCTTTGTAACTCTGTCTATAGATAGCTCCGGGAATGGAAATTTGGCAATAGCTCAATCATTGAAAGTTTTGACAATTCTGGTCACTTTGTGGACCCGTTTTTGGTTATAAACTTTGTCCTTACAGACTACCCAGTCTATGTATTGATAGTTGGATACATGAATTGACACAAACATGGATTACAATCAATTTCAGGACTTTGAGTTACAAATTGCAATACACGTATGGTCTACACTTACCATTAATTTGATGCTGCAGTACTTCAACAGTATCACATTAATCAATGCCTGTTTTAATTTGTACTAATCAAGTCAACTAAATGAATTGACTTTCTTCATTGCTTTCTATCAGAGGAATCAATGTCTGTTAATATGTCTTAGAGGACTACATTTATTTGCTGCCTTCTGTCCTTCTGGTTCTAAGAGAGACACAATAACTACAAAATATCCTTGATGTGGCTACATCTGATATCCCCGATTGCCCAGGTAATTGCGGTCCAGAGACAAGTGGATTAAACAAGTGGCTTTCTCATTTATCACTCTTTAATCTCTGGCAGATTCCTCATTAAGGAGGTAATACTTTTTTTCTGGAGTGTTACTTCACATCAGCGAACCGAGAGCTCGCCCCTATCTGAGGACGTGCTCGCCTCGTCAGACTTTAATGGCTCGGTGACAACTCATCACTCCCCTCCGACAATCCCTCCATCAGCGAGACACAGATTGCATAAACCCCAAAGATTCTCCTCCAAGTCAAACTCTCCAGTGAAACTTCTGTTGACAGTTTAAGAGCATCAACATATTTCTAATCAAAGGTTTGTCGATCGATACTTCCATGACAAACAGATATAAATTTTATGACCGTCAAGCTGCGATTTTTTATTAACAATATTGCAATATGCTCAATAACTGATTCTTCCCTCACCAGTAAAAGTAAAAACATAGGTAATCAAAGATTACAAAGCTCACCTCGACGAATGTTATCAGTTTAGGTAATGCAAATCTCACATCATATTTTCTTAACAGTTGGTTTTTTATTCTGACAATAATATTCAAGCAAGTTCTGTTCAAATAGGTCTTAAAATTCAGTGGAGATTGTCCTGTTCCAAAAAATTTAACCTCGTCACTTGTTTGGAAAATGTGGGTCAGATCCAGCATCCGAAGCAAGTTTCGATTGTCCATCCTTAGATGCATCATCCATGCAAGTTTGGTCCAGACAGGGCTTATAGTTACTTAGGAATAATCTAGTCACTAATCTGGTAAATGTAGGTCACATCCAGCATCCGAAGCAAGTCTGGTAGTGTCCATCCCTAGATGCATTATCCATGCAAGTTTGGTCCAGACAGGGCTTATAGTTACTTGGGAATGGACCTGCTCCAAAAACTTTACCCTGGTCACTCATCTGGAAAATGTAGGTCACATCCAGCATCCGAAGCAAGTCTGGTAGTGTCCATCCCTAGATGCATCATCCATGCAAGTTTGGTCCGGGTAGGGCTTATAGTTCCTTGGGAATGGACCTGCTCCAAAAACTTTAACCTGGTCACTCATCTGGAAAACGTAGGTCAGATCCAGCATCCGAAGCAAGTCTGGTAGTGTCCATCCCTAGATGCATAATCCATGAGAGTTTGGTCCAGGTAGGGCTTATAGTTACTTGGGAATGGACCTGCTCCTAAAACTTTAACCGGGACCCTGACGCTAACGCCAACGCCGGGGGTATAGCATAAGCTCATCTCGACTTCGTCGAGGTGAGCGAATAAAAGATATGGAGATAACAAACTATATTTAAGGTCATACGCAACGTAGTTTGCACTTTACTAGGTTCTTCCCTGGAGTTGAAGAGTTCCACTAAAAGAAGGACCCGTGTGCAACACTTTCAATGTCTATGTATGGATTTGTACACCTCTTCTAAAACAAATTTTAATGAAAAAAAATCTGGAATTTATGTTTTGTAATTTTTGTACATTTTTCTTTGAATAATGCAAAAAATTTCATAATTTGATATCTTTTCAAAACCCCTGGTAACGCATTCTGATTTTTTGTCTACGAACATGTAATGTTATTATAAGTTTAAATATAGAATACCTTGAAAAATTATCAGTAGGTAAGGTACCTTGCGTATGTCCTTAAGCTCAAAAGTCTATAAAACAATACAAATCAGAAGCAGAGGAAACATGGACCTCTTAAACATCAGAGGTGGATCAGGTGCCATAGACGAGTTAGCATCCGCTGCCGACCAGTCACAACTGCCATGTGCTTCTTGTCATGATCAAGAAATGACGGAAAAATCCATCAACAACTTAAAGAGTAATTAATGGCCTAACTATTAGTATTGTAAATGTCAGTCACAATTTGACTTAATGATAAATTGTATTTGCTGACAAGGTCATTGCATCATCTATAGAACTTAGGGAATGAGGACTTTAAACCAAACTGTTGATATTCTTGTTTCATCAACTTGTTTGGCAATAGCTTCTTTTAGAAATTGTTCATACAAAGAGCTTGCTCTTGCATATCAAATCAACTGAGCGATATAAAAATATATTTATATTTGATATATATTGGAGTCTTACAAGCAAAACTCATCAAAATCGACCTTCCCTTCATGAAATGTGTTGTAAAAACACTAATTCTTGCTGACCTGTTGTGAGATACAGTAAATAAACATCCAGAAAAAAATCAAAACTATCAATAACGCTTCTCCAAATATGTTGCTAAATTTCAAGATTACAGTGTTTTTAAATCTCACAATTGCCCGATTAGCTTGGGCGTCTCATCTGCTTATGACATCACAGCCTATGACACTGTGTTCCAAACAAGAAGCCAATGGGCCATATGGCTTACCTGAATCACTTTGACCCTGCTGTATTTTATTAGATTTTCAGATTTTCCCCCTGTAATATTCCACTTCCCTACTATGGTTCCACCTTATCCCAAGGGGGGCATGAATTGAACAATTCAGAATCTACACTACCTCAGCTCAGGCTTCCACATAAGTTTCAGGGTTAGGGTCTGCTTTATTGGTCCAGTGGTTTTTGAGAAGAAGACTTTTAAAGATTTTTCCTATATGTTTAATGTTTGACAAACTTTGATTCCCTGTTGTGGACTCAGCCTAATTTAGAATCTACACTTTAAAACCAACTTTGGCTAAAATTGGCCCAGTCATTTTGGAAAAGAATTTGAAAATTTATGAGCACAGTTTAAAGACTGATGGATAGGTGTACTTGCTGATAGTTGATGAGTGGTCAGAAAAGCTCACTAGAGCTTTCAGCTCAGGTGAGCTAATAAGACAAAGGAAAATGGAAATCAAAGAAAACAAGAGGCCCATGGGCCACATCGCTCACCCGAGAAGCTTTGACCATTCTGTTCTTTACCAGATTTCCCCCTTGTTATACATAATGCATCCCCACCCTACCCCACTGATCATAATTTAGACATTTTGAAATCTACACTACCATGAACTTTCCATGGGCACATTTTATTCAACAGAAAAAAGATTTTCAAAGATTTTTCCTATATATTTCTATGTAAAACTGTAACAAAAAATAACAAAGTTCCAATAAACTTCTTGTTTTCAAAATTTTTCCCAATATTTCTATATAAATTTGATAGTTATTGGAATCTACATTATCACCAAATCACAAGTGTGGAAGAAGATTTTCATTTTTCCTATATATTTCTATATAAAACTTTGATTCGTGGTGGCCCCGCCCTTCCCCCGGGGGTCATGATTTGAACAATTTAAACAATTAAGTTGTGATTTCTTGAGAAGAAGATTTTCAAAGATTTTTCCTATATCTTTCTATGTGTATGCCATGTTTGAACAATGTCTACACTATACCAGGATGTTCCCTGTATTTTCATTGGTTAAAGAACCCTATATATTTCATTAGAAATAAACAACAAATCACAACGCGTGTTGCAAGCAAATTTTTTAGTATTATTGTCTTTTCTTGATAAAAGATTAAACAATTTAAAAAGAATGCTTTGTACCAAGTTTGGTCAAAATTGGCCCAGTGGTTCTTGACTCGAAAATGTGAAAAGTTTACAGACCAGAATGCGGAAGGGCAGACGGACGGACGACGGACAAAATGTGATCAGAAAAGCTCACTTGAGCCTTCGGCTCAGGTGAGCTAAAAAGTAATTAACATCTGATTTATATAGTGTTTTAGCTGAATATGAAAAGAAAATTTTTGCTTCACACATGTGAAAAGTAAAAATTCCTGTCACACTCATAAAATAAACACCAAATTCAATTTACTTGAAGCATTGATTATTCTTTATGTAACTTGTATACCAATTCCTTATGGAATAATACTCTTAATCTCAAAAAATCTTTCATCATTAAAGCTCAAGGGTATAGGCTAAGGCTTAGAGCTATATTTTATATGAAATATATGGAGATAACCAACAGTATTCAAGCTTGAAAGTCCATAAAACAATACAAAATAGGAGCAGAGCAAACATGAACCTCCAAAATATCAGAGGTGGGATCAGGTGCCATGGAAGAGTGAGCATCCTCTGCCGACTGGTCATGATTGGGAAATTTTTAAATCAGAGATTACAGAGCTCACAACGAATGTGTATAAGGCAAATTAAACACAATTATATCCAAAAATGCAAAATTTATGCAATTTTGATATAGACCTATATAAAACTTAAAACTCAAAATGTATAGCATCTGAAGCAAGATTGAGAGTTTTCATCCCTTGATGCATCATTTGTGCAACTTTGGTTTATATAAGCCTTATAGTTTCTTGGTGATAGACCTGCACCCATAACTTTTATGAGGTCTGTTATCTGGAAAATGTATGTCGAATTCAGCATCTGAAGCAAGTCCATTAGTGTGCATCCTAAGATGTATCATCCATCAAGTTTGTTCAAATAGAGCAAAGTTATTGGAAAAAACCTGTATAAAAAACTAACCTTTTCACTATAAAATGTAGGTCAGATTCAGCTTCTGAAGCCAGCCAAGTGTTTATGTACCATTGCAAGTTTGGTCATTATAGTCTTACTTGTAAATTTTTTTTTAATAATTAATGTATGCAAGTTTTTTTATAGGGTTCATAGTACCTTGGAAATGAAACCTGCACCAAAAATTTTAACCTGTTCACTCAACCGGAAAATGTAGGTCAGATTCAGCATCCGAAGAAAGTCTTGTAATATGCATCTTAAGATGGACCATCCAGGCAAGTTTGGTCATTATATGTCTCATAGTAACTTGGAAATGAAACCTGCACAAAAAACTTTATCCTGTTCATCAACCGGAAAATGTGAGATTCAGCATCCGGCAAGACTGGTAGTAATCCTAAGATGTACCAATGCAAGTTTGGTCATGTATAGAAACTTGGAAATGAAGCCTGCACCAAAAATTTTAACCTGTTCACTCAACAAAATGTATAATTGCATCCGAAGCAAGTCTACAAATTCCTAATGTAATCCATGCAAGTTTGGTCATTATAGGGCTCATAGTATCTTCGAAATGAAACCTGCACCAAAAAATTTAATATGTTCACTCAACTGTAAAATGTAGGTCAGATTCAGCATCCGAAGATTGGTAAATGTACCATCCATGTAAGTTTGGTCAACATAGGGCTTATAGTTTACTCGGAAATGAGACCTACACCAAAAACTGCAAAAAATTTAACCTACCAAAAACATTAACCTGGTCATTCCTTTGCTGAAATTGCAGCATCTGAAACTTTGACTGGTACAATGAAACACATTAGAAACATCTTCCATGCATGTCTAATCCATATAGGACATAGAAGTACTTAGAAAGAAAACTGCTCCAAAAAACTTAACCTTAACCCGGGACGCTGACGCCGAGGGTATCACATAAGCTCTTCCCAACTTCGTTGAGGTGAGCTAAAAATCTTTTTTTAAATTCAGTGTATAAATAAAACCCTAACAATTAGTATGAACAAGAGGCCCATTATATATAATATATCTAAAATCTTATAACCGAGGGATTTAAAGATGAAATTATAAAAATACATGTACTTATTTTAAACAAAAAATATACAAAATTAATATACAAATACAATTAAATGTAAAATTCCAGTTTCTTTAAAATTTGTTTGAGAGTAAGTATACAGGTTCTTTTTTTTTAATGGAGGAATTTGTCACATTCCCATTAGTTGACTCGTCAATTAAGCAAAATGAAAAAGCCTTAATATCAAGTGTTTCTTAATTGAGTTCTGTCTGTAAATTTTTTTTATAAAATTTAACATAGAGGGGATCATTTCTAGTTAAGGACAAGCTTTATTATCAATCCTGTTTTGATTTGAGAGTGAAGAATACATGTATTAGAGATCCATCTCAGTATTGTGTATCACATTTAATAATTGATTTTTCAGTAATATTCTCAAATTTATTATAAAACAAGATTAAATGTTTGAAAATCATATAGTTTTAATGTTTATCCTGTGTCTTGGAATTTAGAAAATTTTAAATGGCGATTTTTTTTTCATGGAGGAACTTGTCACATTCCCAAGGCATATAGAAGAGGATCTACAAGAAACCCACAATTTTGAAGATCTATTTAGAAATCTATTAACCCAAAAATTTATATTTCACAAAAAATTAACGTTCATAGATTTTTAACTGAATAAGGTATGCCACATAAAAACAGGCATACATGTACAAGATCTGATTCAACTTGACCAAAAAAAAATCAACATTGCATTCAATCGTTGAATGAATCTTGAACCATTCAAACCAACATCTATTATGAATAGAAATATTACTCTTGAAGCCAACAAACCTGTCTCAGTGATTAAAAATTCCAGTTCATATTTTATGAGTCCTGTTTGTAAAACATTTTAGAACCACTCTACAATGCTCCAGTTTCCATACACCTTTCAGGTGAGCAGTCTTACCTGTATGACTGAGAAGGTTAGTATATAACAGAATCATGACTATGGCCAGAATACACCAAAAAAGTCCAAACAGGCAGCAGAGAATAGCCAGGGAATGTTTCTGCCAGCACAGACGACACCAGGGGCCCAGTGACAGGAACGACATGTCTGTCTGCGAGTCGTCGTCTGGCTCTGTGCTTGCCTCGGAGTACGAGATATGGGGTCGAGAATCTTTTGCTCGTCCGCTTTCTGGCATTAGACAACGTTTAATGTCCAATATGAAATTCTAATTACTCTTGGTATTCATTTATTCACAATGATTATATTTTTTCACGTAATTGCTGAATGCCGGGTTCCAGTGATCATAAAATCCAATAGTGAATCTATTGCTTTCGATTAGAGAATATATAATTGGTATGGACCTTTAGGGTATAACATTGCATCAATTTGGCCTAACAAAAGGCAAACACTAACAAAAATGATTATCTATTTGTTTACTACTGTAACAGTAAATTACACACATTATTTGGGCTCCATTCTACTTTGCTTGGATGACTTTCAAAAAGACAATGTTCAAAACCAATTCCATTTTTCTGGTAATCGGAATTAGATGCACTTTCTTTGATCAATTTTTTTCCTTTGATAATTGAATCACAATGCTTCGACATGAAAGAAAAAACCCAGAATCTGTCATTAATGTTCCGAGCCACTGCTCTCTTGTATATCATCACTTCTTGCCCGGAACTAAGCACTGCCACTTAAATTGATTAGGCCAATCATTCTCCTAGATTTATAATGCCCATAATAATTAATAACAATATTCTTTTTCTTTTTTATAAGCTGCTACAATTATCACCAATAAATCATCTCCATTGTTCAATAAATGACCCACCAGTTCTAATCCTTGCCGAATCCTGACAGTAAAATCCCTCTGTTTTCCCTTCCTGCTTTGAATTCACACGATTTCATGACCACTTACTGAACCTCTAAGAAAGACAATATAAAATCAACAATCCAAAGACCTCACTTGCTAGTGCTCACTTGCTCACTGTTGCTAAATATTATACTGTCCTGTTTTATTTTAGCACATTATCCTCCAGTGATTTCTCCGAAAGATGTGGAATACTAACTCCCGATGGACTACACAGCCTCAATCCCCAAACCTGACAAAACTGAGCATTTCCTGCAGATCTATTGTTTTATACGCTCATAAAAAGGTTTGAATTTATTCTTCAGGTCAATCAAATATTAATCAGATATTTCATTAACAGCACTCCCCTATGTAGCTTGGGTAAATTCCTCTACGAGTTTCTATGGTGCTGAAACAATTTCCCCAGAAGACAATAAGTGCCCCGGCAAATACTCCAATGGGATTAAACCTGCAAATTCCTAACTTTCGAGACTCAAGGCTAAACCACTTAACTTCTAATGACACAGTACTTAGCACATCACGTCATTGGAGATGTATTTTTTTCCTTTTACGGGTGACTGAGAAGAGCAATGAATTATTTAATTATGAATAACTTAAGGCTACGCTGCTATTTTTCTGAGGCTTATTTCCATTTCTGAATATGCAGTAAAATGATCAAAGTCTCGCCATTGTTAAAAGGCACTCAATAGTATGCAGCTCTGAGTATTGATCCAGGCTGCTTAATTGATCCACAGTGACCAGAGAATGGAGGTTAATACTTATAAAGGCTGCTAACTAATTAATAAATTAATCAAGCAGCCTCTTCCTCAAGTACCTACTGTAAACAAATGTGTTTCTGCATCCGTAAACTCAATTGACACAGAATAGAGTAAAGATGATACACTTTCACATTCGATTGACACAGTGTACAGTAAGTTAATGTTACACTTTACTGATCACGCTGATAAAATACAAAGTACAAATATTACACCTTTAACACTTTAACACCAAAATGACAGTGTATAAAGATGTTACACTTTTATACCATACTGAGGAAGTACAGACAAATTTGGATGACAAGTACAAAGTAAGGATGTAACTTTTTTTTTTTCACCTAAAACTTTAACATCTAACTGACTAGAGGAAGATGCTACACTTTTACAAAGTCACAAAAAGCACAGAGTAAAGTCAATGCTCTTCTATTCAAGCTTTTCATTTAACTTTTCTTTGCAGTTATTGAAACTCATGGTATGTTGGGAGAAAATAAGTTATTAAACTTGATCACCCTACTGAATCCGAGTATCTTATAACATGAAACAGACAACCAAATGATATCCTAAACATGAAAAGGTTTCAGAAAAATTCTTAATACTTTTCATGAAAACAAAATGTCTTTTTCTAAGGCTTCTACAGTGTTGACAAGGCAATATAAGATGATATTTTGATCTGCCTGGGGATTGCGTTTGGAAAAGACCATGTTTATTCATGTACGTCGGATTGGATGAGCAGGGTTTCCCAATACAAATCAGGAGCTGGCAGGTTTTTGTCTCCGGCACTGATTGGGTTTTCAGCGAATCAATCCTATACCCCGACCCTCCAGATCTGATAAATCACACCACAGCTGATCCATCATAGATTAACAGGATATGGCCACTGTTCTTCACGATGGAAAGGAGATTTTATGCAACAGTATCCAATTTTGGACACGTATATACGACTTACATTTCTAAGTGGAAAATTGGCAGGATTTATACAGAATATCAAAGTTTGATGGTTCAGAGAAAAATAAGTACAAAAGTTGGAGGCTTTGTAAGAGGCAAATAAAGTTCTAAGCCTTTATCCTATTTACAATGGCATTTGACTTTTACATCAGTTAAATATTTCATCATCCCTTTACTAGTTAGCTTTAAACTGCAAAGAGAATACAAGATGAGGTG
The DNA here is from genome assembly GCF_032062105.1 of Saccostrea cuccullata. Classification (NCBI taxonomy): domain Eukaryota; kingdom Metazoa; phylum Mollusca; class Bivalvia; order Ostreida; family Ostreidae; genus Saccostrea; species Saccostrea cuccullata. Next base: position 109,914 of record NW_026926648.1, on the reverse strand, counting down.
CTACCTTTGACTGAAAACAAACTTGGTGACCCCAAATGATGCAATTCAGCAAAGGCAATAAAAAAGGCTATCATGCAATATTACTTCTCTGGGCTACTATAGCCATATGTGTTAAGTTTCTACTAGAAGTCTATTTTAAATTAGACTGCATGAGCTCTACTAGTTTATAGTTATGAGTTGAAGTTAAATGCTTTTTTATTTTCAATTTTTCATTTTATATTCAGAATTAATTAAGTGCCCAGGTGAAGTAAAAACTTTTAATCCATTTGTCATAGCTTTAACTTTTAATTCATTAAAATGAATTCTCAATTTGATGAAAAAAATATATCATTGTAACATTGCTCTATAAAAACCTCGTAAAAGATCATAAAAGTTTTTGTCAAAGACTTTGGATCTGTAACATTCCAGTTAATGTTAGATGACAGAGCGTGCATAGACAACATTAATCATTGGTGATGAGAGCAGGCTAACAGCTTTAAACAAAGCACTTATATCTCAGCCTTTAAGCATACTGCATATAATGTAAAGTACGCATCACTTCATTCTGACCATTAGTACCTAATCATGTTTACAGCAAAGAAGGACTAAGATGACAGTTTGCTCTCATCGTCGCGGGTCAAATTTATCACATCCCCTTCCCACATGCACTGAGTCTCATCTCCTATTGCTGCAGTTTAAAGATTTAGTCAAAGGGAAATGTTGCACTTTGAAGGTCTTCCTGTGATCTTCCTTAACCTTCCATTTGAAGACATTTAAACGTTATTGTTGAGCCGTCATTAAAGACCAGCTCTGATGAACAATAATTGCATCTTGTTTCAAACTGCAACTTCATCAAAGCTGAATTTATAGATCAAAGCTATAAAAAAGCACTGAAAAAGATAATTCAATAATTCTCTGTACTCTTTAGCAAGAAACAATAGACCTTACTTTTCAGAGATTCTTATGACTTTCAAAACAGTGACCTTCTGAATTTTCTTCCAATATGAGTGTCAACATTAATTTGAAATTAGCAATTAAAACTTCAAAAAAAGTGAATTCCACCATGAAATTTAAATCTGCACATTATCTGTTTGTGGCACAATCTCAAAAACATGACAAGGTCAAAATTTGACAGTTTGCCCTTGACCTGATTGAGAATCAACCTGATTTGACCTAGCTTTGGAGGGGAGGTCAACATTACCGCTACATTGCCAAAAATATCAACTCTCTCTTCTACCGCTACATTTTTCAATTTTCGACCGATCATTACCGCTACATTTTTTTTTTTACATACCTGCCAAAAAGTTGACAACTCATTACCGCTATATATATAAATCAGCCCAAAACAACTCATTAATAACGCTACCTTTCGATTTAGCCAGGTATGGTTCGGGATATGAGTTTTAATCAACAGAATTTACTCACTATATAATCAAAATGAGTATATTTATATAAATAACTCTGCAGTCGAAATTTAATTATTTAGCGTCATCTGAACATTATGACCACAATTGAAAAGTTTGTTACAAATCGAGGGAATGCCGGCTTACTTATCAATGGTTATAAATTTAGAAAACAACATGTGAAGCAAATGGCTTTCAAGGCTTTAGCGATAGTATAAAAACATTTGACAAACCTTAGAATTTTATCTATGAAACAGTGCTTGATTTTAATTTTTTGTGCTTTATGAAATAAAATTGATTTTAATAATAAAAAAAAACTCATCCTATTCAAATTTCTACTTTCATCTCCCCGTGGTGAGCAGGGAAAACGGGTCTTATGCATTTATAGGTTGTACTGTACACTCATATGTGGCTGGCTAGCGAAAGAGGCAATGTAGCGGTAAGGTATACTTTTTTATGTAGCGGTAATGTAAGGTTTTTTGTAGCGGTAATGACTATGTAGCAGTAATGAAAATTTTGAAAATGTAGCGGTAATGATACGCACCCCCTTTGGAGTAAGTTTACCTATTATATAAGGTGCTGTAATATTAGTTACAAGCTCTGCCTTCTGAGATTACACACCTCTGATATAATTTCCCTGAGATAACTTTGTATCTCATAAATAAATGAATATTTATCTCATAAAAAGATAATTTCTGTAAATTTCACTGACATGTTTTGTTCATTTTCTCTGCTTGATGAGCAGCACAAAGAAAGTAAAGTTCCCTTTCTGAAATATAATTTGGAAAGTATTTTTATATCTTAAAAAGAAGTGGATTTTATGCCTACTGAAATTTTTAAATGGGAAGACATTTGAAACATTTAGGATATGAGCATATTGTTTAAAATATTTCATATTATAATTTCGAAGCAGTTATTTTTGTTTAAGTACTGACATTATAAATGACCATGTCCTCTGATATCTTAGTTACTTTCAGGGGAATTGTTAAACACCCACTCCATTCCCAGCATCAGGTGTCATAGCACCTCAAATTCAATTTTCAAACAGAGCTACAATCGATGTCATTTAATAATATCTATAAGGCCAGCATTTTTTTATTTTTAGGTTTACGAACATCAGAATGAAAAAGTCCTGTAGGAGGAGGAAATAAAAAAAAAAATAAAATTATATTTTGGATACATTATCGACTTTTCTACATTAATTTTTGCTTCTTTTTTCATGCTCTCCTAACAGGCTTCTTGCCACTGGACACATAAGGGTTACAAAGGGGAAAATACAACCTTTAATTGTTTATTTCATCATCTACCAGTTGGGGGCAGTGACATAAATCTTTTGATGTTGCATGGACAAAATACAGATTTTTTAAAACAAAAAATCAATTTTTTAAATCTCTTTTAAAATATCTTCATTTTTGTTTTTAATGCGTGTTAGGTAGAAATTAATCTAAAATATTAATTTACTCTAGACCTATAAAAGTAATAATTCCTTTCATAAAACAGACAGGGAGTATTCCCAAGGAGTATTGAGGAGTAGGGAGGAATTTTTTTCAATTAAGTGTAAAATAATTTTTCGGGCCGCCATAAACGATACTATATGCCTGTATATATTTGTATATTCTTGTTTTTAAATAGTTGAAATATTTCATTTCTTTAGGCTATTGTTTATTTCTTCCTCAAATGGATTTAACTTCTCCCATAGTTTTATTCATTACATCTGATGCATAAGCGACCCTTTTCTGAAGAATGATGCTAAGACTGTAAGCTATGACAGAAACATAAACAATGTCTCTGACAATAGCTACCATGGGCAGTTTTAAACCTGTGGGAGGAAAATAATTTACAATTACAGACACAGTTACTTTTGAATACGGATACATAATTATCTCACCAACATGTCACTTTGCAACAAAGTCGTCAGCATTTTATTGTTCTCTGAACGGGTGAAACGTTTTGAATGGCACTCCTACCGATAAATATTTACATTAAATCAAGCTTTAGTGCTGCTATGGACTTGACACAAATCTCCAATCTCCCATGCAGAGTTGTCGTTCGTCCCTCTCTCAGACACCTCTGCAATGGGCTCACGTCAAGATTTTTGACATAACGTATAAAACGTGATATTTGCGAGATTATTTCAAATTAAATTAATATTTCTGGATTTATTTAGTAAATATCTATCTCAAAACTCAGACATAAGCATAGAAATTGAATTATAATGAATTAAAACAAACGCACTATTTCTCGTGTTTATCACTGTGATATACGCGAGCCAACGACAGAGGTGAATGTATGAGCCGATGGTAGAGAGTGACAAATCTCCCTTCATTACCCAATACCCGCCATGTTCAATTTAAAACCGGAAGTACGAGTTCGTAAATTTGAAATCTCGATCCCGACTCAAATTTGACATCGGAAAGAAAAAAATCTGTTTTTCTCAATTTTATTTTTTTTCTGAAAATGCAAAAACTTCAGCGGCGGGTTTGTAAACCTAAAAATAAAAAAAATGCTGGCCTAAGACTGACTTTTTAATTATATTAACCAGACTTTTGAGCAGGAAGAAGATAATTAAATGACCTTGACCTCTCCCTTTACCCTCTTTGGCTCCCCTGGCTAGAAAATCATGCATTCTATTCTTCTTTCATTATTTTTTTTTTCAAATGAACATAGCAGATATTTATAGATTTCCATTAAATTTCAGATGATATAAAGTTCGAGTCTGTTCTAGAAGATTACATTATATGTTGTAATTGATGTTATAGTTATACAAATCTTTGGAAAATTGTGATGTCTTTACATAATCTCTAATGGCATTACAGTATGTACTTATTAACTACATTGTCCACAGAGAGTTCATACTCACATCTTGTCTTCTTTGGTGGAGCATCATATGGAATATCTGTAGAAAAATGTAAATAAATCATTATTCTTGAAAAAAAACTTTTCATGCAAATACTTTTTTTTCTTTAAGACATAGATTGATTATATAAGTGATATCATTATTAAGTTAATGCACAGATATTGTACTATGTGTGTCAAAACAAGACATGGATTCTAAACTAAGATTCTGCATTTGACTTTTTACTTGTCTATCCATTTATAGATCAGTGTTAGGTACTGATGTTCAACCATAATATTTAGTACTATACGGTTCACTGCCCTGATGTTGTTACTTATATGGACAAATTAATTAACAACCAAAGTGAATACACCTGTCTTCAAATATGAATATAATTTACATCCACTGAATATTTTTCCTTTTTTTCTTAATATGAAGACCATGCATTGCCATTAATCAGTGCATGAATGACATTAAGCAAGCCAGGTGCATAGATTTTTGAACAATGGCTGTTCCATCAGTTATGCATACAATGACACATTCATCTATAGTATAATATTCAACATGTTAAATTTTACTTTGAATGTTTCTTCATACAGATGTAAATATAAGCAACAAAATGTCTTTGTTAGTACGACAATTAACGTCGCAGCTGTTGCAGAAAAAAATTACATAACGCGGGTTATGTATTTTTTCTGTAACAGCTGCAACGTTAATTCCCCTACTAACAACCAAAGAAAGCATTTTAATATTTAAAAAAAAGACATTGAGACATAATCTTTAGATTTACAGTAAATGGATTTATACAATTGTCAGTTTCTTTTTTTGTCCCCCGCTTGAAAAGTGGGGGATATTAATTTGGGTTTGTCCGTCCGTCCGTCCGTCTTTCTGTCTGTCTGTAACGCTTTCGTTTCCACACGATATCTCGAGAACCCTTTGAGCTTTTGCAATGAAATTTAGCATAGGAACTCCCTGTGGACTAAAGAAGACCCCTATTGATTTTGAGGTCAAAAGGTCAAAGGTCAAGGTCATAAATAAGCAAATTCTGTCTGTTAAAACACCTTCGTTTCCACACGATATCTCTAGAACCATTTGAGCTATTGCAATGAAATTTTATATAACAACTCCCTGTGGCCTAATGAAGACCCCTATTGATTTTGAGGTCAAAAGGTCAAAGGTCAAGGTCGTAAATTTATACATTCTGTCTGTGTGAAATACTATTATTTCCGGGCGATATTTCAAGAAGATTTTGAGCTTATGCAATGCAATTTTATATCAAAACTCCCTAGGACGTCTCTCGCCCCTCTCTAAGTGCCCCGCCCCGTTTGTTTTATTAGTATTGATAGTATTACATGTCGCTATTTTTAGCGCAGGGGCATGAGGAGAGTTATTGCGTATACAACAGGTTCTCGGCGGACTTTATGTTCTTATTACATCTATTAGAACTGTTTAATAAAGGCTAAATAAATCAAACACCATTGATTGTGTAAAATTTTGAGATATACCGAACATGAAAACATGAATATATATATGTATGTGACTTCACTTCTGCATATACTTCACCCCGTGTAAAGCGTTTCTGTGGTCTAGTGGTTATGTCTCTCGCTTTAAGTGTGAGAGGTCCCGGGATCGAATCTCGGTCGTACCTTTCTTTTTTTTCTTTTTTTTTAAAAATACTTTTTTTCTTTTTTTTTTTTTTTTACTAAATGATAGTATTCAGCATGTGAAATGAAAAATTTATGAGGTTATAAAATCATCATTACAGTGTGATAAAAATTCCATATAAAAAAATCTTCTATACACATAATGAAGAATAAGCAATCAAATCTTTATATGCATACTGACATACATGTATTTTATTTGCTTCAGTATACATGTATACATTTAATAATTCTAAATTCTACAAATTCAGTCAGGGGGAGCCGACTTTTTCCCTAAGCGGGGGACACGAATTCTCTGAATTAGCTTGTTTTCATTACTCCCAAAATCTTTTGGTTTTTTTTATATTTATAGGCTAAATTCTTCCTTTTTTTTTTTGACAGATATTTAAACAGAATTAACTCTAGTGCAGCCCGAATTAAAGTTCAACTTCTTTTATACACATAGTATACATATATCCAATATAAAGGAGACAGAACCATGTAATATTTCCTGCACACCCAAGTTATTATCTAACCCAATAAGGTGAATTATTATGTATCATTGTGAAACAATGAAGTCCCCTGTGTGGAGCATCACAATACAGATATTCCAGTTCACGTAATTACTTATTGATCAAGTTGATGTGGGGCCGGTCGCTAACTGTTCAGGCCTTCGCTCTGCCAACTCTATCATTAAAATTCATATTTGATGTAATTCTTTTTACCATTTTCTGCTAACTGTGCCAGATTTATGAGATATTTATTGTATTTTTTCCTCCATTACCTTCAAAGGGAGAAAGAAATCATCACATCTGCTTCCTATCTCTAATGGAGGCTGAGAGAAACCAACAAGTATGGAAGTACACCAATATAAGTACCGACTCATCATCATCAAGCCTTGTCAGTTCTCAATATTAAATATATACATTTGTGGTATCTCTCCATTATATAAACATACAGAGAGAAAATATCTTCAATTCTATATGAAGTTTGTCAGAGGTCAGAGGTCAATACGTGACCTAATCACACGGCGCAATTATATTTACCAGTACATAAATTATAAAATGACCTGCTCTACTTGCTTTTCATGTACAAAAATGAACAAAATAAGCAAGTAAAATGATAATTATTTTATTTACATTGTAAAAAAGTATTTCAGATTGTTGGCTATCGATTCAACCTGTGTACATAGAGAATATATACCGATAGAAACTAGGCCTAGCCTTTGTTTACATTTTTTGTTCACTTTTGTCAGCTGCACAGTCTTTAACGTTCATCCTTATTTTTTGGGTAGACCTTTCGTTAAATTTTCATGATAAACAATTATTTTATCTTTAAATTCTACTCACGATAAATGTGTAAATCTGTTGGAAAATATCATTGCAGTCATGCCATAAACAGCTGCCAAACACCTCAGTGTTTTCGTAGTTCAATGTAAACATGGTAAAGCTGTCGCCAGTGTCTCCGTGTTTATCAGTGTTTTACAATAAGTATGCCTTTAGTTACTGAAATCGTAGAATGTTTTTGATCAAATTGCAAATTAACTGGCTCGGACAAGTGTCTCAATCCATCGGATCCATCCATCCCTTTCCGGCGACCGAAATTCCTCCAACTTTTTATCATCAAACTTCGGACGTGTTTCTTGTCTTTTCAGCATCGATTATCAATTTTCACGAATAAAAATATTCCCAGACAACAATCTGTTCACTATTACTGATCACAAATAGCCTTTCACAAAATATTCCCTTCGAAACAGATTCCTTAGCCTAATGAATTCGAAGCGTAACCGCCATGCAAGCCGATTTACACCTGCGTCATTTTTCAAAATCTACGACGGACGGTTAGTGCAATAATTAAATTTGAAAATATTCAATTGTCTGTCTCAAATGTATATATAAGTAATAAATAACAAGTTTATAAACTTCAATGGGAATTGAAGTGGAGGCTACGTGATCAAATCCTCTGAGAAGGCCTTCGGCCTTCACAGGATTTGATCACGTGACCGACCCACTTCAATTCCCATTGAAGTTTATAAACTTGTTATTTATTTCTTAAATATGTCTCACAATATACTGTATACAGGATTCTTTTTGCCCTTTGTTACACTTGTCCTTTAACGCTTCAAATAACTTTGCCCCACTTTAAAATATAAATGTATTAAACTTAATAATTGGTTTGACTGGTGTAAAGGATGGTCTTAATGGTAGAAATACTAAAATGACTAAGTATCATTGAAGTTTAAGCACAAGTACAAATCTAAGGATCATGGCAAGACTGAGAAATTGTAAATGTAGGCATAATCTCACTGACAGACAGACATACAGACTAAGACATTGCATGCACAGATAGGAAAGTCCATCATCAACTAACTTAGATAAAGGGTGTACAAGAAAAGAGATAAGGTCAGAAAATGGGAATAAGACTGCTTCTTCAAGACAGAAAGACTAGATAGAGAGTCAGACACTAAGGTTAGAGTGTCTCTTCAAGACAGCTAGATAGACAGACAGAGACAGACAGACTGTATGCTAGACAGATAGACAGACAGACAGACAGTATGCCAAACAGATAGATAGACAGAGACAGACAGACAATATGCTAGACAGATAGATAAACAGACAGAGACAGACAGGCAGTATGCTAGACAGATAGATAAACAGAGACAGACAGACAGTATGCTAGACAGATAAACAGACAGTTAGTCTGACAGACAAAATAAACAGAGGGCCAGAGACTGGGAATTAGTGTCTTTGCAAGGCATACATACAAAATAGGTGCAGCAATGAGAGAGTTTAATACAGACAACAAAAACTCAAAGTCACAGATAGACATGCTGATACGCTACATAGGACATTTGTGATCAACAGCATTCTAGCATCTCTGAGTTAACCATATGCTTCATATTACCCTAGGAAAAATGATTTATTAATCAGTTCTGAGTACTTAGTCAACACATCTGTAAAACCATTTGTCTGAGAAGCTATCATTTCATTGATCTGATATTCCATTTTAATTCCTGGCATGTTCCTACCACAGACCAGAATTTATGAAATATCACCACATTTTTTTCCAATACACAACTGGCATACTTCATCAGAGATCATCTCATCTTCAGTGACATTTGCCTCACGTTGGGAAGCATTCAGCCCTGATTCTCAGAGGTTAGAACTGAATACAAAATATCTCCCGCTTTACACGTGGGACTTCCCAGGACGAGGCGAGAATTTATTTCTGTAAAACGTTGTAACATGTCATGACAGTCAGCAGAAATAAAAGAGTTCTCAAGGGAGCTAACTCCTGACTGATCACACTTCTTAATGTTGTGATGTAACAAGGCTTTGATACTGCAATCAGTCACAGTCTAAATGTCAACTCAAATTCTCATCCCAATAAATGTAACAATGCAATTCAAACAAATAAATATATTAAGGAGAAAAAACATTATTTCATCGCGAACCATAGGACCATCACCGATTTATAGAAAATTACGCTGTGTAATTAAGCATGTCATTTGTTATTACAATTTTCAAATTGGTAGAAAGCTTTAAGCACATTTTAATCAATCAACAGTTTGACTTGTCCAGAAGTTTAAATTTAAAGAAGACTTTTGAAGAAAGCACTATAGTTTTGATAGTTTTGTTGGGAGCCATGAAATTCACAATAATTGCATCCCAATATATATATGTTTTCAATGTCCTGGAACAACCAAAACTATATGCTTCAAACTCCTACGATAACTTTTTTGTAAGAGAACTAATCATTATTAATCTCAGCGAAGACAAGCTTGACAGAGAGGTGGATTACGAGTTTTTATGACCTGGCCTCTCCAGACTTCACTGGGAATCAGTAATTCCTGAATCGCCTATGATCTATCAATTCCTCTATCAGATCACCTGAATTAAGGCCACTTCAACATTCAGAAAGTTCCAAGGCATTTCTTCAAACGCATTCCTGGTGCTTGAATACATAACTGAGGGCTCGAAATAATTGATGGCCGATTGGTTTGGTGCCAAATATTAAAAAATTTCTTTGACAAAAAAGGGTCAACAATGGATTTACTGATAGGTCGACCTCGGACTATAACTCAAACTCCTACACAAAGACTATCACCATAACAAAGTCGGACCATAACAAACTCGGACCATAGGTTATTTTTACTATCACCGTAGGAATCAAGATATGAATATGTATCGAAAATAGGAATTTTAGAATATTGTGTGCCGTTGCATACACTCTCTATAGTCTCCGACAGCTCTGCATGGGAGGTTGGGGTAAGTAGGCTATATTATCATCGAATATAACATATAATAGGTTATGTGTCCCTCTGCCTACGATCACTTATGACTATTATGACTATTATTTTTACTTACGTTAAAACGTCTTATCTAGGAACCCAGAAGTGGCAGTTTTGTGCACCTGGTTACGATCCCACTTAACTAGAATTGCCTCTGTTTATACTGCATTATAGTTAAACTATATTGACTTGAACTATTATAAATATATATTAAATATATGCTGATTGAACATCTGTTCAACATCTTATTACCAAAGCCTCAAATGGTACTGAAGAAAGACTGACAAAAAATGATGTGTATCAATTAATTTAATTTCATTGCAAAAAAATTATTAATCATCAGTTCATATAAATATAAAAGATTCTATGCATTAAATAAATATATCACATATTACAGTTATATATCACATATTTACACAGTTTACTGTCACTATCAATATTAACAGACACATACATACTATGATAGAGAGAAAACAAACAAAATAAACCCTGAGATTAAGAATTTTCAAGATTCAATTAGTTATTTCCACAAACACAACAGGTACAGTGTAATTAACTAAACATGACAAGAATAAATAAGCCTATGTAGACAAACACCCAACAAAATTGAAAATCATACATGAAAGAGAATACTTTTTCAACATATGTCTATGCAATAAATGAAAGTCACTTGTACATGTTGTATATATCACAAATTTACAGTCCTGATCAATGTTAACAGGCAGTGTTCATCTTGGCACATAATGTCACAATCACAAAAGTCACTAGTCGTTGTTGGGCCCATAAACGCCACCACACTCCCGCAACAGATGCGATGCTGTCAGCTCCCCGCTGATGTATGGCTGGTCATCTGACTGGTCAAGGGGGACTGGCTGGTCATCTGACTGGTCAAGAGGGGCTGGCTGGTCATCTGACTGGTCAAGAGGGGCTGGCTGGTCATCTGACTGGTCAAGAGGGGCTGGCTGGTCATCTGACTGGTCAAGAGGGGCTGGCTGGTCATCTGACTGGTCCTGTGTAGCAAATATCAAAATAAATTACTAAGCATATATGGTAATTCATAACTTTTTTCCAATGAATATCCGTTATAATTACTTTGTAATATTAATACTTTAGAAAATTATTAGTCTTAATTTTTAAATGCTTATATTTTGTAGTATATATAGACTTAAAATTTGCAATTGATTATTAACTACTTGACTGCATGTACATGTACATGATGCACTTTACCATTCTTTCTGTAGTCTCTATGGTGTATGTGGCATTCAGGCTTCCCGTTGTCAACACTGAGACATCAAACAGGCCATACTGAGGTGTCGTATCCAGAGACTCAATGTGAGTTGAATCTCTTGGACCACTGCAAACAATATAAAAATAAAAAATTAATACGAAAAATATGAAAACATTAATGTGAAAGAAAAAAATTAACTCGAAAGAAATATTGAATTAAAACTTCTTAGTTTACTTTCAACAAAATAATTTTCATCTTAATATCTTAATGTAAAATGTAAAAGAATATAAATATACCTGACTATTTAAATAAAAAAAATACCTGATGGTTTCTTCCTCATTCCTCTTACAGATGCTGCAGGTGAAATTAATAGTAATTTCAGACCTGATCATGTCACGGTACTCCTGCTGGGATATTCCTAAAGAAAAAGATTAATTTTAATGCCTAACTTGGAAACTAAAACATGGCACATTTTATATCTACATATGAACAGTCAGGGGTGGTACTGAAATCAGTCATTTTTGAAAATGATGGATAACTGTCATTTCTTCTAAGTATATAATGTACACAATTTTCTGATTTTTGTAAATATGACGTCTTTTCATCATATTTCCATTCTCAAGTCAATTTTCCCATCCCATTTACTACAGTAATTAGATATTGTACACTATCCTGCCATAGACCCTTGTGTAGAGAAACATCTTGACAAGTAATTGAAACTAAAATAATTTAGTGCGCCCCGTAAAACTAATGAGATATTTAAGTGCGCCCAGACCTAACAACTATAACTCTATTTCTAAAATAAATTTCAAAATAGAAATGACTATTTTTCATCATTTTACTAAAAAAAAAGATGAATTTCCATCATTATTAAAAATCAATTTAATGACTGAAAATCATCATTTTTAAAAATGATGGATTTCAATCACACCCCTGACTGATGAAGAAAAGGACTTATTCAATTTTTGTTATTCTATTCATTGCTTTTGTAAAGTTTTAAGTTCCATGCTTATTATTTTAATTAACATTAACTTCACACACACACACATACTTCACAGCAATTATATTTAAATTTTATTTTTTTTTAATTATTACAGCCAAGCACTTACACTTATATACAGTAATATATTTATCATGTGTAAACATGTTTGCATATCAATAGTTTTCATTCCCTTTTCCTTTCTATGTATAAACATTGACAGTTGTAACATAAAAACCTAAGTTTATTATGTTAATAACTTTTTATTAACATTTATTAAATGAAGCTCAAACTTACATTGATTTCTTAACTTGAAATGTTTGGTATTTATCAATTGTATATGTATAACTTGTTATTTTGGCAATCACTATAAATTTAATTATTGTATATATTACAAGGAGAGGTTTTCTAAGTTGCAAGAAATTGTAACTAATCCCGTTGTATAAATTATACAATAAATATGTTCAAAACAATATTAAGTTCAAATGAGAATAATCCATACAATATGTGCTGAATTTACAACTAAGTAAATTTTCAAAATCATAATTAATCAAAAAACAATTCCACAATTTTTATTTAAATTTCAATTATCTCAACAAATGTGAACATATTTTTATGTTTTCACTATATATATTTAATTTATTTTGTAGGCTATAAGTCTGTTGACCAGTCTATTTAGTCTATACAGTGTACTAGATTAATTCTTAATTATCAGTTTATGCAAGTCTTGGTTTACCATGTTGATTATGATTACACAGGTGACATACAGAAGCCATATATCCAGGGGATTAATTGGGTATGGGGATATACACATGTACAAACAATTATGGGGATATACACATGTTCAAACAATTGGGCAGTGTCCCTTTCACACTATAAAATGATGTGTTTTTTTGTGTTTTTTTTTTGAAATATATGTGTTATAACTTCAATTGCATTATTAGATTTAGCTTTCAACTAAAGTTTTAAAATATTGACTCAGTCTCTGTATGGAAATATTGTCATACTGGTGTTTTCACAAAATGTTGTTTTCCATGTAATAATACACAAAGCTAAACTACAGAACACTGTATATTATTCCATATAAACCTTTGACATATAAGTATATCTATATATACATTACTTAATTAAACTATCAATAAGCTAAACTACAAAACACTCTATATTGTTCCATACAAACATATTACATATGTATATCTATATTATATTCCATATAAACAGTGTACATATACTTATAACTATATACATAAATAAATACTTCAAATTGAGTCCAAAAACATAAATGTTACACATGCTTATAATCTTATAAATCAGAAGTCCATATGACCAATAGCTTGTGATGGAAGTAAAATTTGGCAAAATTAATTAATTATCTTAAAAACAAATTATGTAAAGACAACGTATTTCTTTTAAAAAGATAAAAATAGTTTTTGATAAAATGTTAAAATATGAATGAAAAATAAAATTTTGGAATACGGTCAATAAACTTATTACAATTTTCTATATTTTTTTGAAAATCAATTTTTTTTTACAGAATATGTCACAATAAAACGTATTTCACTAACCTGTATCACAGATTCTGTGCTGCCAGCGATTGCAGCCATCGCACAGCAAAGCATGTTGTCTTGCAGATACTTTTCTGCTGCACGAAACACACCGGTCGCTGATGGGATCCATGGTCGTAATGATTGCATTTTAGCTGAAAACCCAAACTCCACGGAAGATCAAATACTTTTAATTAATATGCTCGTAAATATATACTTTCATGTTTTTCTAAGAGGTTTTGACAATAAACCAATTAATTCGGCTTATTGCAAGTTTAGATAGGGTTACCAATCATTGGAATAATAAGTATTTTTTTTATTTTTACTTAAAATATATTTTTTTGTAAACCTTGATCATTTAATTAACAATAAAATATACAGTAGTCCGAGTTTGTAATAGTCCCCCCCCCCCCCGCAACAATGTTATCTTTCCATTGATACGTCTACTTTTTACAAAATTGATACCTTGGCCTATAAACCAACTGGTTAAAAATGGGGAACATGTGGATGGTGTTTGTCTCATAACTACATTTTACGTTATTCTCGCAAATGAAATTTTGATTTATGTTACCAACACTGGCCATTTAGCAAGTAACGCCAAAAACCAAGATTGGAACTCGAAAATCTCCGGTTATGTTAAAACAAAGAAACATAGACCCCCCCCCCCCCCCCCACACACACAATAAACAATTATTAAATTTTATGTATATGGATACATAGAAAGATTTTCATGATGATTTGGTATCATTAACTTGATAATAGCCCAGATTTTTTTTTTTTTTTAGCTTGTCAAATGAAATTATCATGTTTTTTTTTTATCGTAAAATGAATTTTTAAGGATTGGATGGAGCTAAAACTTTTTTTTTAATTATTACATTTCAGTGTATTTCATACAACAAAATCTAATCTTTCTTAGGTACATATAAAATTTCACCTTTTGATTGAGAGTGGAACTATGATACTTTTTTTTCGATTCCTTTTTTTCCGATAAAAACTCCTGTGGTAATATAAATTTTACTAAGTATATAACGAATACTATGTATTAAGTTTAACCGAATACATTTTTAATAATATATAATTCAAAATCACACAATACTGAGTGACAAAGAGTTGTATAGATTTATAAGGATGGTTTCTGATAGAAATGTATAATTTTGAACATATCACAGACAATTTACAATACATGCATCTTTAGAAATTTATTATTTACCAAAATACGTTCAATATTAATACCTACTCATTCCCTGATATATTGCAGAAATATTGTATTACAAAAATATCTAAAATTACAGACACCCGTAATAATATGTTATATATTTTACGCATCCTCAGAATTAACAGATAATCATAATATTAATATCTTTATTTGTAAAATTGCACTTGTAAGTAATTGTCATACACTTCATTTATTGTATTCCTTTCTTTAAAGACATGTGTACATGCATGAGAATATGTTAGAAACACCTTTGCTGCTGACAATGAATTGTTTTGTCTTTCATGACCCTCTCCCCCGCTTCTGTCAAACCAAAACTGCGCCTTTTTTATTTCATCATTTTTTTCCCTTCCTTATCTGCATCATTAATATTTGATTATCATTCTTTCCTGTGCTTTAATGGTTTATTGTTTTGGATATTCATGATCGTCGATCGAGACAATAGTTAATACCTGGATCAATATTATTCCTGACAAGTTTATCTCCACGAATTATGTACTTTGTATTGACAGGTATTATTCATAATTATAAAATAATAGACTCTACTTCACCGAACAGAGCAATTCAAGGATATATTTTGTCTATTGTTTCAGAGGGGATGGCCATACATGTATATCACATTCCCATTATACTTTTCTTTTTGCAAATGACTTATCAATTAACCACCCTAAGTAGCTGCTACCAGGGAACTGTAATAATTATACTAAATATCGGCCCCTACTGCTACTACACACACACATACACACTGAGAGAGAGAGAGAGAGAGAGAGAGAGAGAGAGAGAGAGAGAACGATTCAACTATCAAAGGTTTTTTTTAACGACTTCAAGTCATTTTTTTATCTGGATAAACCATTTTAACTCCGTTTATCCATTCCAAAAGATCCACCCTTGAAGATATCGGGCTCCAATCAAGCACTGTGAGAAATTAACTACTAGTACCAAAACTCATCATTAAAACTCGGTATCCGCTACCCAGCCAAGACTTAAAATGGATATATATATACATAACGGATGAACAATGGATGAACAAAGAACTACTATATGCGAAGTATGCTGGAGAGAATGTCCACAGTTGAAAAGCTTAAAATAACTAATTAAGTCTTATCCATGCATAATAAATCAATCCATATATGACAGTGACTATTGAAAACAGAAACGGGGGGGGGGGGCTATGAGGCGGATCTTGTCTTTGTCTACAGCAGCGATAGGAATGGGTTCTCAAAACTTTGCAATTATGTCGAGGGGGGGGGGGTGTACATGTATTTTGGTGTCTGCTGCAGATCGGGGTGGACGTAACTGACGATTTTACAATGTACATGTAGGGGTGGGATGGGAGTGGATCTCCTTGTCTTCAGCACAGATGGGGTGGATATCACCTACGTTGTAATGATTGCCCGATAAACACTGAACAGAACGATCGGAATTTTAATATGATATGATCCCTGACTGACAAGTGTTTTTTCAGAACAAATAGGCACGACCTAGCTGTTGGCCTCGATATATTAAAATCCAGCATTTACCGCTATCTCAACCGAATGTTGTTCAAAGCATGTGATACATGTCTAATGTATCATTATAAATTTAAATCAAAGAATCACTATCTAAAGTAGAGAATACGTACAATTGAACAAATTATTCAGAATGAATGATACCGATAGTGTTGATAGGGATGTTAACGTTGCATTAAACTTGATCACTGGTATCACTGGCAATACAAGTTATTTTGGAAACCCATATATTTCAATTTTCAACAAAATACTGTATAGTAATAGCATCAAACAAAGCCGACACCCCCAACCCCCTCACACACTTATTGAACAATATCGACTTATTTATTAATCATGATTAAGACTGTCCTTGGATACAACTAATTTTGACCTTTTAAACTTGACCTTGCAACTGGAGTTTGAACTTATATCTAACTTTAACCTTATACTAGTATTTACAATACCGTTTAATCGGTTAGAACTAGCGATTTTATATTCTTTACTTGGCTTGGGTACCGACAATTTTGATTCTTTAACTTTGATCTTTACGTTTGACTTACTTTTGAAAAACATGGCAATAAAATGAATAGATAGTGCTATGTCTTTTATACTTCACAGTTGATTCCTTGTAATGAAAGTATCTCTTTGGTAACAACAATTTTGACCCTTTGACTTTGAAGTTTTGCCTACTTTTGACCTTAGCAATAAGTTCAAAACGGTCGGTTTTAGGGATTTCATATTTATTTTCCTTGTAACAAGATTTTTAGGGTACCAGTATTTTTTTTAACTCTTTATCTTGATGTTTGACTTAAAAAAGAGAAACCTTAAAAGTGTGCTTATTTGGCTCGTCTTTAGAATCAATATATTCAAACAACAAAGACACAAAAGACGGTATATCCAAAAAGCACTGTACATCAATATACATGTACCGACTTTTAAGGTGTTCTACTTCATAATGACGACTCTTACCTTTGACAGCGTTTTCCACGCGCTTCAGGCTCCTCAATGACAGTCTGATTACACTAGAATTAAGTCTCAAGGTCACCCCGTCCTCAAAGGTCACCATCAGAATACGAGTATCGAACACTCTTACGTCACTCTCACAAATCCCCGGATCCCCAAACCCTCGTATGGTCACCATGCGACCCCTGACCGAGGTCATGCCCTTGACCCCAAATAGTTTTTCCTTGCCCTTCATAACCCTCTTCACCTCTACGCTTGCTGAATACAAGTTCCGATTCCGGGGATCCGGGGACTTTTTCTTCACAGTTCCGGTCAGAACAACGTCCGCCATCTCTTCTCTGGTTTCCACGGGTGGATCTGAACAGTTTTTCTTGAAAATATCACCTTGAATGGAATCTATTCCAAAAATTATTGAAGCACACGAAAAATTAATATACATACACACCAAGACACACAGAAATATGTATATCCTATATGTTTGAAGCAACATGACGCTGTTTTAAGCCGTATACCAAAAACGGAGAAGGAAATTGGCGATCATACAATGTTAAAAGGGTGATCGGGTTATAACGGGGTACCCCGACCAGACACAAGCCTAACTGGAGCACTCATTGACTATAGGGTTATCAATGCACAGACCTTACACTGGGTAAACCAGGGCTTTACCTATGTATATATTTAACACCTGATACAAACATTCCGGAAAAAATTACACCAATGTGGGTTACCTTTATATGCACCCCTTTTGTAGATAAGTGTACACGTGCAAACAGTTTCTTGCAGGTTTCATTCATAAGAAAAAATAACTTTCATTGATGTCTCCTTGCATAGCGGTCTAGATTATTATCGTAAAATTGTTAACATGGGTGTTTTAAAGTGTCGATATGAATACATAGTGTGACGATATGATTCTATATAACACGAGAATAGGGGGACAAAACTAGGGGGATCAAATGAAAGCAGCAAATTGATCGTGAAGCGACAAGCAGTTTAACTAATATTTCATAAATTGGTTTAAAGTTAGTCTCCGATCGGGGTCTTGCTGTGCGAGAATTTAACTTTATCTTGGGGGGTCACGTCAGGTGACGGGTTCTGTTATGTCGCTATCAACTCACGGTAACAGATCGTCACCCACACGGAAAATGTCCAAAGAATGGCGGGTAAAATAACGGAAATAATCGTTCTTAATTCATTGTCAATACGCCCTCTCCATAAATATAGATAACCTAGCAAATATATTTGCACATGCAGCGATGCACAAAACCCCGTGATATTTTTTTAAAGGTTGCATATATTTACACACTTCTATAAACCAACTCTTCTTCGCTTGTGAGAAATTTCTGCGCGAATTTTTGAGACCTTCACTTTATCAATTTCATTATTTATATCTGTGAATATTTCTCAGAACCAACATATTCGGCAAAAGAAAGGTATAAAGTAGAAATATCATAACAATTTCATATATACTTATATCTGAACAGAAAAATTACGTAAAGAGAAATTTAGTTAGCAGAAAATTAATTTATGGTCACGTAGGGAAAACGCTAAAAAGCCCAAAACACGTCAATTTGATAACAATTTGTCAGTTGCATTAATTGATGAATCGCACATCGTTTTTCAATATTAAGTTATGAATTTCTTGCAATCTTGGCACAGTTTAGTTCAGTTGTTTTCGTTTTTACTAACCAGTTTCTGTAAATTATCCCCCATAAAACTTATCACCCGTTGTCAAAGAGGGTCTGGAGTGGTTTTCAATCAACCGTGACAATGACGTTAACGCTAAACATATTATTATCAAGGCAAATAGAACGATTATAATCATTAAAGTAGAAAACATTCTGCAATTTGTTATGGAACAATATGGCGTAAAATTTTTTGCGTGGTTACACATGCCCAGTATGGCCACGGTTTGAAAGATAAACAGAAATTCCATGATATGAGATGCACTGACATATATATTTATTTTTTTATTCACAAAATCAAATTTTGGTTATATCTTTCTGAAAGATAATTTTTAAAGTTAGATAGGAAAACAAAAAAATATTTTATGAAAAGCTAATTTTATTCACCTCAATAGTATATTATATTCATTGAGATAATAAAAGTTTCATACATGTATACTGTATGTAGTTTGTATGCTTAATAAACGCTGTTCGGTAGATGTTTTGATAATGCTTTCTTTTATGCATCGATGACAGAGGATGCTGGGATGGGACAGGGGGTAGGTGGTGGGAGGTCTCCCAATTTTCAAATTGTTTGAAAGATGTATTCAGGTGCATATATAGATATAGAGATGAAAACTGACAATGCATATGTTTCTGTCACTTCTGCCGTAACGAACGACGATCTGTCATGATAAATCTACAAATGTCTATTTAAAATGAATGCACAGGAAATTCAGACAAGGACTTTCGGAATTTTCAGTGATACTACTGATGTAAAAGATAGACAATTTTTGTCAGCGTTTTTTGTTCGTTGTAGCTTGGTGTCACTCGCTCCAGCGGTGCAGATTCTGGTAGACGAAGGGCCCACAAAAGAGCCCGTAAATACTTTCACTAAAGGAAAAACCGATACGAATTTTCCACCCTAGTGTTTGATCAGCCCTTGAATAATCTACCAGACAAGTGTTTGATTTACTCGACGTAGACCATATTTGTTCATAAATACCAAAATCTTATCTTGGTGGCCAGGTTGAAGTTGAACATTCCAGCACATCACAGTTGGGTTATGTTAACAGTCCTAATAAAATACAAATGCAGCCAAGTGTTCGCATTTTTACAATGTGTAGACCACAATCAAACCCCGTGAATGCAACTTTGTGCCAAATTATTAACAGTTTGTGAAAAAAAATTACCAAATGTACCTGGAAAACGCGCCAATCCATTAGCACATATAAGCGCTAGAAATGCAGAGTTTATAACCCGGAATTATACGTTTAAATCGTGATGTCGCCAGAAAGGGGTGGTTATATTGTCCGAACGGAATAATTTAGATTGTGAATCTCAGTATTGCTGTTTAAAGGTCAATTGAGGGAATCCACATCATAAAAGAATGCTCTAAATTCACATTGATCGTGATGATCGTTAGATTAAGGCAGATGAAATAGATTGGCGCAATTTTGCAACACTTGTGAAGAAAAGAAGAAAAGTAAAGATTTTCTTCTGTCTGGAACTTCTCTGTCTCAGCAAAAACAAAATCCCGTCATATGAACTTTGAATTAGATTTTAAAATGTCATCTTCATTCATCTTTTGTAGACTAAGTGTTATAATATACATTAGCTGCAGAACTGTAGCTCTCCGAAAAAAATATATTGACAAACCGGAGAGCTACAGTGCCACCCATTGAAAAAACTGTATATTTATTGCGCACAAAAAATTGCGCTGTTTCTCGATTTATTTCCCCATGTTTTTCAAATTGTCATCTCAAAATATTACTAATCGTGATTTCCTTACATATTCTTTCACTTTTTCCACAACAAAACATTTCTTATTATTGTTAATAATAGCCCATTTTTGTGCGCAATAAATAATTAGCCCATACAGTTTTTTCAATGGGTGGCACTGTAGACTCAACTACGAAAGTACTTGATAGAAAAGTAAGGATTTTTTTAAAAGTTAGCTTTTTTGCAATTGAGGTAAAAATTTGAAAGAATTAATCCAGAACCAAGCGCACATTTTTGTGCGCAATAAATAATTAGCCCATACAGCTTTTTAAACGGGTGGCACGCAATAAATATACAGTTTTTTCAATCTGCAGTTCTGCAGCTAAATATACATGTAAAAGCATAATGCAATAGAAACATTTCTTCACGACTCACAGTGTTAAGCAGAAGTGAATACAAGGGAAAAACCCCGTCCGGAATATTCAACATGAATTTCAAATCCCCGTAATTGAAGATTCGGAGGCATATAGCTTTTAGCTCACCTGAGCTGAAAGCTCTCATAAGCGTTTCTCATCACCTGTTGTCCGTCCGTCTGTAAAGTTTTCACATTTTCAACTTCTCAAGAACCACTGGGCCAATTTTAACCAAACTTGGTACAAAGCATCCTTGGGTAATAAGGGGAGTTTTTAAAATTGTAAAAATGAAGGACCAAGCCCCTTTTAAGGATAATCAATGGACAAAAAAGGGTAGGGATTCTAAATAGTTCAAATGACCACCATGGGTAGGGCGGGGCCACAATTGGGAATCCATGTTTAACAATGAAATATATAGGATTGTTTTCCTCAAGAACCACTGGTCGAGAAAAGTTGAAACTTATGTGAATGTATCCTGGGGTTGGGCGAGGTACAACAGGTATTACAAGGGGAAATTCTAGTGAAGTGAAGAGCATGACCAAAGTTACTCAGGTGAGCTTTGAGGCCCAAAGGCCTCTTGTTTGCCCTGTCTAAAAAAATGTTAACCTTGCCAATGATTTTTGGTGGAGATATAGCTTTCATATTTCAAAGGTGCATTTCTTGTGATAAGCCCTTTCTGGGTACATCTACACCATTTTTTTGTCCATCTTGCAACCTTGCAATTTGTCCCACTTGTTCAAAATTTTACCAAACATTTGCCTTGGTCAAAACTTTTAAAAGTTTGGTGTTAGAGCTTTCATACTTCACATGTGTATTTCTTGCGATGTCCATTAGAAAAATATGTAACGTCAGGTGCCTTCATAATGTCTTGGTCATCAATGTTTTTTTCTGACAAGTTTTAAGCCAAATGATTGAATATGGAAACACCTCATTTGCTAATTTCAGTACTCCTGGAGAAGCAGATCTAAGTATGAAAACAGAACAGAAGTGCAACTGCAGTAAATTTATTCTCCAACAAATAAACCTTAACAAGAAGATAAACAATCAACAGAGTATCACAGATATTTGCTTAAGACCAGTTCCAGTAAATATTAGAACTTTTTGTAAAACATTTACAACAGAACAGAAACAATGAACTATATCAGCACCTTCTATATCAACTATACCTTAAGAACTATTTGCACTTAAAAAGATTTCATTCCTCTATTAATTCAAAAGGATCAGAGTCTTCATCTGATTGGTTAACACCCACCATTGCTGGAATTACCATGGAAACAGACATGGCTGACTGAGGTTTGGGGACCGTCTCAAAATCCAGACTCAGCTCCTGTCCCAGATCCTCTGACTGTGTGAAGTCTGTCTCAGTGCAGGGCACAGCCTGCTCCTGGGGGTCCCTCTGACCAGACAAAACAAACTCCCCCTCCTCTTCCTGCTTTATGTCTTTGTTCTCCTTCCTCAGCTCATTTGACTGCTCTGTGTGATCCTCATGAACCTGGTTAGGTAAATCTTCCTTAGAGCATTTCACCTCTTCTGATTCTCCCTGGTCACCAGTTTTATTAGCTACCTTTTGAACAGGACAGAACTTCTTTTTCTTTGGTGGCTTTCCTGTCTGTGGTACAGGTTTAACAGTTACCTCTGAACACCTTGTCTTTTTCTCCCCTTGGCTCTGCTCATCAGAATCCATGTCCATGGTGAACACCTCAGGGTCCAGTTTGAGCTGCCTGTGGGTCCCGGTACGTACATTGTCCTTAGAGACTGTCTCCTGGTCTGCCTGTAGGGACTCTGGTTGACTGTCTTCATCACTGGCCTCGGGACTCCCTACGTCTAGGTCCAGTTGGAGTGGTACATGAGGTGATGAACATACACCGTGTTGGGGGGACTCCTCCCTGTCCGTGTGTTTGTCAGTCTCCTGCTGATGCTCTGTATGACTGTCTGTATCACCGGGGCTAGGTTCCTCCGACTTGACCTCCACATTTCTAACAGCTGTGTTACATCTCTGTGATCTACTCTCTCTTTCCCTGTGGACTTCTGAAAGTAAAATCATTTATTTATCACTCAACTGATGTCCTCAGTTTAAGCCAGCAGGTCATTAGGTAACAAATTTTCACAAAGTTGATAGACAGGTGAAAATAACTTAGTCTGACTGTCAGCTAGGAGAGAATCTATTGGTATTATCAAAATCTGAAAGTGCATGGCATGAATGCCATGAAAAAATATCTGAATCAAATCATTATTCAATTTCTTCATAACTGTCAAAAAATTTTGTTTCATACTAAAATGAAGGAAAAATTAAATGAAGAAAAAAACAAGTTTAACTGCATATGTAATGCATGGTCCACTTTCAAGGTATTGTAGATCACTGAATTTTGGCTGCACCTTATTTTTGGGAGAAATTCATAACTCTCTACAAGTCAGATAAATTTTCATGAAAAGTGGTTATTTCTCTATCTTTACTGAACATCAATATATATATATGCGAGAACGAAAATTTTTGCAAGCAGACTGTCTTGCATAATTACGCAAACAAGAGATGTTTGTGAAAAACTTTCTAAGGTTTCTAAGTCAAAGGGACATAACTTTGTCAAAAATGGCAGAACAGAAACTAAATAGTGGACCGACAAACCAATCACCTGAACGTCAGACAGCAGCAAAGCAATATGCCCTCCCTTCTTTGAGGGAGGGGCATAAAAATATAAAAAGTGATTTACAGTATGTAGTCTGAATTTCAGAATTGAATTTTAAGAATGCAGTCTTTACCTGGATCACTGTCCTCATCCTCGCCTTCATCATCCTTTATTTCCTCCTCATCTGACAACACAAAGTCTGAGTCTGAAAACAACAGGACATTGATGCAGATCTATTATTTTTGGGATTAATTAATTGTACCAAACAATGGAAAAAAATTACAATTAATGAAACTTAAGTCCTCACTAAATCACAGGAACAAGTCAATCAAAGAATATAATTTTTCAAGTTCATAGTAGTCTCATGGGCTTTAAATTCTAAGAAGGGTAACTCTTACTGAACACTTTATCTGGGGGCTATGTACAGTAAACTCGAGATAAACCAAATAAAGAACAATATTCACAAAGAGGCTTGCCCTGTCAAGTAAAATTTTGAAATCAAAGTTCTATAATATGCTCTAAATAATGCCTAAAATATAAACAAGACCCCTGTCACCTCTATCTACACGACTGTTAACATATAAAGTAAGTAGGTAAAACACTAAGGTTAGTCTATGGCTCAACTGACTACCCAGTCTGTACCCTTACCATCAGTAAAACTCTCTAGGCTGTTTAGCACATCATCTAAGCTACTGAGTCTGTACCCTTACCATCAGTGAAACTCTCTAGGCTGTCTAGCACATCATCTAAGCTCCTGAGTGTGTACCCTTACCATCAGTAAAACTCTCTAGGCTGTCTAGCACATCATCTAAGCTACTGAGTCTGTACCCTTACCATCAGTGAAACTCTCTAGGCTGTTTAGCACATCATCTAAGCTACTGAGTCTGTACCCTTACCATCAGTAAAACTCTCTAGGCTGTCTAGCACATCATCTAAGCTACTGAGTCTGTACCCTTACCATCAGTAAAACTTTCTAGGCTGTCTAGCACATCATCTAAGCTACTGAGTCTGTACCCTTACCATCAGTAAAACTCTCTAGGCTGTCTAGCACATCATCTAAGCTACTGAGTGTGTACCCTTACCATCAGTGAAACTCTCTAGGCTGTCTAGCACATCATCTAAGCTACTGAGTCTGTACCCTTACCATCAGTGAAACTCTCTAGGCTGTCTAGCACATCATCTAAGCTACTGAGTCTGTACCCTTACCATCAGTGAAACTCTCCAGGCTGTCTAGCACATCATCTAAGCTATTGAGGAGTGAACTCGGGTCGTTCAGTAGCTCCTCCACTGTTGTATCATCCACCACCTCTACTTGACTCTCCTTACATCCAACCCTAGATTTCTTCTTCTGTTTCCTCTTTAAGGATTTCTTTTCTGGAACTAAAGTTGATTACGTACTGCTTTAATTTTTTAAAACATTGCCTTAATATACACATCTATAAACTAATGTGTTCAAGTTTATATTTTTTATTATTCATATCTGTGGAACAAAAGTTCTAGTTTGGTTAGTACAATGTATCTGCAGCAAGCAGCACTGGATTAAAGTTTGTTAACACAAACTTATAAACTATGAAGTGTTTTGAAAGGAAATCACTTGAAAGGAAAGTCCATATTAGGACTGATTTTGTATCATACCATGGCCTTGTGAACTGTTGTCATCTTTCCCCCATTTCCCTTTGTATCTCTTACAGAAGCTGTAGGTTTTCACTCTTTCCTGGTAAATAACAAACATTTTACATTACATCGAGTTTTTCACAATTTTTAAATGTAATATCTCAAAGCATTTCTGTATTTCTTACTGTTTGCATCTCTGTTATAATGAAGTATGTTTACTCTAGTTGATATGATGTTCACCTGTGCATGCATTGTTTATAAAGCATTTTAGTCACTGCAACCATACATTAACATTTACCTGCTTCTATAATGCACAAATATAGACAACAAAGAAATACAAAAGATGAAAGATTTTGCAGCAAAGAAGGTAAGAATATTTTTTTATGTTATGCAAATACTATAATAGATGAAGTCCTACTGGCTGCCTCTTGAGTTACCTGAATGTCTAGTTGTAAAGCCTGGCTAGCCTTGGCTTTGGCTGCTGCAATCTCGGCTTTGCAGCTTGGAATTTTGCTTTTTTTCTACAAGAAAAATTCCAGCTATATTCATATCAATAAATGAATTTAAACAAGAGGCCCGTGGGCCACATCGCTCACCTGAGCACTGTGGCTAGCATAAAAGCAGAAATTAGTTTCTTATTGAAAAGTTTAAACCAAAAATTAGTCCCAACCATTCCTTAAAGGGGAGAGGGTATGATTTGCACTAACTTGAATCTACACTACCTGAGAATGCTTCCATATAAATACATGTATGACCAATCATGTCTTTGCTATTCTTGAGAAGATTTTTAAAGAATTTTACTATATATTTCTATGTTAAACTTTGGTCAGCCAGTGTGGCCCCGCCCAACCCCCAGGGGTCATGATTTGAACAAATTTGAATCTACACTAACTGAGGATGCTTCCATATAAATATGATCAATCATGGCTTTGCTATTCTTGAGAAGATTTTAAAAGAATTTTCCTACATATTTCTATGTAAAACTTTGGTTGGCAATTGTGGCCCTGCCCAACCCCCAGGGGTCATGATTTGAACAAATTTGAATCTACGCTACCTGAGAATGATTCCACATGAGTTTCATCTTTTCTGGCCCAGTGGTTCTTGAGAAGAAGATTTTTTTAAAAAACATGCCAACTTTCCAATTTTTCTATTTTAAACCAAATGCCTTGAAATTCACAATTTTGAAAGAGGCACCATTGTTTATCATAACTATACATTTAGCATGCTTAATTTGGTTAAGGGAGATCAGAGTGAGAGAAAATGCATGTCCACTTTGTAACCACCAGTTGTGCACACCAACCCAAAGGAACCACTGACCCAGGGGCCACATATTTTAAAATTTTATAAATTTCATAAATTTGTTTCATCAGAAGTTAATATCAAAGAACGGATTTCAAAGTTGGCTAACACCCCCCCCCCCCCCGGCCCACAGTACCCCTCTTGAGGGGCCCTGAAATTAACCATTTTGAAAATGTGATATATAATATATACTTAGATCATTAGCATTATACCAAGGAGCAAAGGAAAATATTTCGCTAATTCATGCGTTTTCACAATATAATCATTATAGAGCCCCACCCTAACACCAGAACCTCTGACCCAGGGGTCATGAAATTCACAAATTGGGAAGAAGCATCCTTCCTCATCATAAATATGTGTATAATTCAGTGGTTTTTTACCAGAAAAAAGAATTTATGCATTTTCACTATATGATCAACAGAGCATGAAATTCACAATTTTTTAAGAGGAGGACTTATTTAATATAACCATTTACTTGTTAGTCTATTTCATACCCAGAAAAAGAGAAGAAGATTTTTTAAAGAATTAATGTATTTTCACTATATAAACAATTAAAGAGCCCCGCCCTAACACCAGAACCCCTCACCAATGGGCTATGAAATTCACAATTTTAGAAGAGGCATTCTCGGTCATAATAACTATGTACTTAGTTTGTTTGTTTTATATCCAGGAGCAGAGAAGAAGATTTTCAACATTTTCACTATATAAATGTCCACCACATATAAGGCTATATAAAATTGAAATTCTGCAGAGGAGAAGATTTTTAAAGAATTTCATTTTTACATATAATCAATAGAGGCCCGCCCTGCATGAAATTCACAATTTTGGAAGAGTCTTATTCAACATAGTACTTATTGCTAATTTTATTGTATTTTAGAAGATTTTCAAAGTAATAAAAATATAACCTGTTTAGGTATTGCACAATTTTGGTAGAGGACTCAATGCTGATTACAATCAAAACAGTTTGACTGCTTGATGTCCAGGAGTAATTTTTTTGCACTAATTTAGTATTTTTGCAAAGGCCCCAGGGGGGTATCACTTTTTTTCCGGTAGCCATTTGCTATATGCCATATGGTTGAAATTTTGTTTGAAAATACAAAAGTTGAGAACATTGCCTACAAAAACAATGTTCACACTCAGGTGATAAAAATGCAAATTTTTCAGATAAAGCAAACCTTTTGATCAGACACCTGGAAAGTATATATCTGTGAAGAAAAAAATCAAAAGTTTACTCAGAAGCTACAGATGAGCCGGACAAATTGTGACAGAAAAGCTCACTTGAGCTTTCATGGATTATTGCAGCTATTTAGGTACATGAATTAAACAATTTATATTCTGAAAATGAAAAAATTATATAAAATTAAAATTCTATCAATATAATTTTATTGTATTTTAGATAAAATAAAATTTTGGTATTGCACTGACAGTGTCCTAGTTTTTCAATATTCAACTATCACTTTCGGTAGCCATTTGCAAAGAGATTTTGGCCACTTCGCTTGAAAATACAATTGAAGACATTGCCTACGATGTTCACACACAGATAAGCAATGGATGAAGCAAACCTTTTGATCAGACATGGAAAGCATATCTGTGAATAAAAAAAATTATCTTTATTTTAAAGAAAATTCGAAAATTAAAAAGAAGTACCTCCCTCATCTACTTTGTTGCAAATAAAATGATAAATAAAATGCCTCCCGCCCGCATCTGTTTTGACGAAAATTGGCCTGAGAACCAGAGAATTAAATTTAGATAGCCTAACATATTAATGGAAATGTTATATGCCCCAGATAATTCAAACACAAAATATTCACTTTTGCTTTGTTATCTTGGTCAAGAGATTCTAAAGTATACTGTCAGAATATCCAAGTCACTCAGTCAAACCTGTTAGTAAAATTGTCTGTAAACTTTGACAAGTGTATGAAGTTTTCAAAGTCAAATTATTATTGAAAAGGTAAAATCCAATGTTTATTTTATATATGATTTTCTAAAACTTTTTAAAGAATTTTATATATTTCTATGTAAAACTTTATTTTTGGCGTTTGTATTTGAATCTACACTATCTTCCATATAAATATGCGGTCATTCTTGAGAAGAAGATTTTTAAAGAATTTTCCTATACACATGTATTTCTATGTAAAACTTTGTACCCCCGGGGGTCATGATTTGAAAAACTTGAATCTACACTACCTGAGGGTTCCATATAAATATGATGAATTATGGCTTAGTCATTCTTGAGAAGAAGATTTTTAAAGAATTTTCCTATATATTCTATGTAAAATTTTGGTCGGCAATTGCTCTTGATTTGAACAAACTAAGCTACACTACCTGAGGATGCTAAAAATTATTATATTTTTCTTAAAAGAAGATTTTTAAAGAATTTTCCAATATATTTCTATGTAAAACTTAGGTCACTTTTGGCCCTCATCTACTTTATTGCAAATAAAATGATTTTTAAAGAATTTTCCTATATATTTCTATGTAAAACTTTGGTCGGCCATCTTGCCCGATTTGAACAAACTTGAATCTACACTCTGTTTATAAATATGAAATTATGGCTGGTCATTCTGAGAAGATTTTTAAAGAATTTTCCTATATATTTCTTTAAAACTTTGGTCGGCCATTTTGGCCCCATATTAATGGAAATGTTATATGCTTCCACATAAATATGATGAATTATGGCTTTCTTATTCTTGATAAGAAGATCTTTAAAGAATTTTCCTATATATTTCTATGTAAAACTATTCACTTCAAATTTGAATCATTGTTATCATCTTTCCTGGCACAGTGGTTCTTGAGAAGAAAAACATACCACCAAATTTTCATTAATTGCCAATTATAATAGGGCATGGCCCTTCATTTGAATATCCCCTTCACCCAAGGATGCTTTGTGGCAAGTTTGGTTGAAACCTGTTAGCAAAATTGTCTGTAAACTATGACAAGTGTTAATAAAAGTTTGCAAGGTCAAATATTCTCTCTATATACAGGGAGAGGTGTCTACTTACAGATAGCAGTAGACAATTCAGATTTTCTTTTCCAATGAATGGCTGAATACAGGAGGTTCTCAGCCAGGCTCTGGATACTCGATCATCAAAGAACACAACATGATAGTGGCTCTAATAATGAAAATAACAATGTACATGTGCTTTATTCGTACACGTACAGTGAAATCTGTTAATCAGAACACAATGGAAATGTTTCAGAATATATAGGGAGGCAGATTGCCCAGTGTAAAAACCAGAGAAATTAGTAAAATTGGAATTTTAATGGTCAGAGTTCACAGGGAAACAGATATCATACAGGTGCAGATTTCACTGCATGTACAGGAAACTTCAAAAACTGGTTTGCATGCTTACACTGTTCTTCAGGATAATGAGTAATTGTTTTGGTTAAATGTTAATTTGGTACAAGACAGCTAGATATGATTATAGTAAAACTCGGTTATAATTTAGTCACTGAGACCTATGAAATTACTTCGCTATATCCATAATTCATTAAATCCGTATAAAAAATTCGATAAATCTATAAAGCTGGGGATCCAAGAAAACTTCGCTATATCCAAGAATTTGAAATATCCGTGTTCGTAATAAACAAGTTTTACTGTATCATGGTTCAAGAAATAAAGGGAAATAAACCTTTTTATTTGGCAAATAAGATTGTCAAGATAAAAAAAAATATAGAAGTGATAATGCAGTGTCTTGCAGTCATTTATACCTACAGTGTACATTAGGTTAAAAATAAACTTACTGGAAACATGCTCTCAGGATTTGCCAGTTCAAAATAATATTCACTGTCAGGGTCCATTTCAATCATTGCTGGCCACCTACGCAAGAGAAAGAACTTGAGGGAACATTGTTTTCAGAAGCATTTAACTCCAAATGGAGTTAAAATAAAGCCAAACTCAGTTCCATGTAAATCATAAATTTCCTAAATGCTGACCGTATGAAAGGCCAAAGGTTTGCGAGGTACGTTGATAGCACAGATACTTGCACTTGTCTTGCTAAGTTTTAATTATTCAGACAATTCACTACATGTTTTTGATAATATTAGCATATCCAAAAAATAATATACACAAGAGATGTTTGTAAAACACTTATGCCCCCTCCCCCCAAATTGGAATTTTTCCAGGTCCCAGGGGCAAAACTCTGTCAAAAATGGCACGATTGTACCCAAAACAGAATTTGACCTAGATATTCATCTGATAAATCTGTATACTAAATTTCATCTCAGCCTGTGCAATGGTTGTGAAGAAAATGAACGGAAACTGCAAGTAATTGGAATTTTTCTAAGTCCAAGGGGCATAACTCTGTCAAAAATGGTGTGATCATACCCAAAACAGAATTTGACCTAGATATTAATGTGAGATATCTGTATACCAAATTTAATTTCATTATGTTCAACGGTTGC
Source organism: Saccostrea cuccullata (assembly GCF_032062105.1). NCBI lineage: Eukaryota > Metazoa > Mollusca > Bivalvia > Ostreida > Ostreidae > Saccostrea > Saccostrea cuccullata. The sequence continues at coordinate 78,614 of NW_026926648.1, read as the reverse complement.
AAAGAAAATGAACGGAAACTGCAAATAATTGAAATTTTTCTAAGTCCAAGGGGCATAACTCTGTGAAAAATGGTGCAATTGTACCCAAAAAAGAACTTGACCTAGATATTCATCTGATAAATCTGTATACTAAATTTCATCTCAGTATGTGCAACAGTTGTGAAAAGAAAATGCAGGAAACTGCAAATAATTGGAATTTTTCTAAGTCCAAGGGGCATAACTCTGTCAAAAATTGGGCCATCCTACCCGAAACACAACTTGCCCTAGATATTCACGTGATATATCTGTATACCAAATTTCATTTCAGTATGTGCAACGGTTGCGAAATTTCCTAAAATGAACGGAAAGGCCAAAGGTTTGCAAAGTACGTTGATAGCACAGCAGCAAAGCAATATGCCCTCCCTTCTTTGAAATATTAGCATAAAAATTGTATGCATCAAAGTCTTTAAATTGTTAAACTACAATTTCTTTTAATTCAGAAAAGGAAATTATGCAACTATTTTTTTCCTACCAGGGGAATCCTGCCATTTTGGCCCAGACAACTGTTCCCTCTGAGTAGGTAGTGTAGATGTGCTCGTCTTCATTGTACTCCTGTTCTGCTACGTCACAGGTGTTATAATCCTCATCTACAGAGACAAAGTCAGACAGTACTGTAAAGTTGTAAACCAACTATTATTTGTGTCTTCTTTTATTGATTTCGTGATTCATCAGTTTGAAATCAATCTCTGATCATTTATTTTCGCAACTGAGGAAACATTCTCTATGAATACAGAGAAAAACAAATGGTTCGCAGTAACAAATATCTGCGAATTAACATAGGTCGCGGAACTCGCAGATATTTCTCACACGCAAATAAAACTTGATTTACAGTATTATGTCAAAAACTTCAACCACACAGAACTTAAAATTAATAATAAAACCTTAATCAACTTTATCTGACACACCCCCCTAAATTACAGCATATCTCCGTACCTTTATTCATGCTACAGAACCAATCCTCGGGCAGCTCTGATGGATCCTTAACATCTGACAGATACCTCCACTTCTTACAGGATTTGTTACAACACTGCACCCAGGTACCTGTACAACAAGGACAAAGAAATATAGTACATAGGTTCCTGATGAGTGCAAAATTGACAATATGCAACAAAGGCAAATTTGAAACAGGCTAACCATGTATTGTATGATCTTTTGTCTTGAGCTCGCAACTCCTGATTTTACCAACTTACCATACTGAAGGATATCTCGTTCCATCATTCTTTGTTTACGATCCATCTTAACTTCTGTTTTCTTTTCTGTTAAGCCTTTAGCTTCTAAAAAGCCAAAAGTGGAATCTAGTGTCCGATATATTACATGTAAGCTAGATTTTATACCACCAAAACAAGGTTATAATAATACTATGTATAATATTACAAAATCCCCTTTTTCCTTCAATGTACCGGTACACAGTTTTTTTAAGACCTTTTATTCAAATGATTGATTCAGACACAGATAAGAAGTACACACTTTACTACTGCTTCATTGACATACCGAGTGGCCTCCCCTTTTTAGGACACTTTCCATCCTTATAACTCTGATCCTTTTTCTTCTGTACAGTTGAGGACTGGGTGGTTTTACACAATGAAGGCTTCTGTGGAGGTAAGTTTGGGGATCCTACTTTAACTTTCAATCCAGGTTTATCTTTCTTCTTAGTTTTCTCTAACCCCCTGGAAAAAAAAGCAAGAATTCAAGTGTAATTATTTTTGCTCATGAATGTTGAATAATGACTGTAAAAAAAAGAACTCTAGAAGTCTTGTAAACAGCTAATATTTTCCTGTTTCTAAAAATCCATGACTGTTCGTTGCTTATTGTAAAAAAAGCAAATTACTTGTTTTTCTGTGAAAATTTTGGAGCCTTTTTTTCTGTGACATTTTTCTGTTTCACTTGTTTTGGTCTGTTCTCCTTGTCTTCCTCTATACAGCTTCTCTTATCCTCTGACATATCAATCCCAGGGCTTACTACTGAAGCACTCATCTGTGTATTTTGAGTGGATTCTATATCTTGGTCCCCCGACACATCACTGGATGAGCTTAATACAGGACCCGTCTTTTTACTTGGAGTAAACTTGACATTTTTGTCTACCGACATATCAGCAGAGGGACTAACTACTGAAGGACTTGTCTGTTTACTCAGAGTGGACTCATTGTCCTGCTCTTTCACTGCTTTGGCACTGTGACCTGACTTGAATTCTGGCCTCTTCTTTATAACTTGGTGCTTGACTTTTTTAAGTTCCGTTATGTTCTGTTTGTTAATCTTCTCTTTGGGTGGAGGTAGAGTTGATTCACTGCTACTCTTTGATTTTTTGGAAGAGGCCATCACTGGAAAAGACTACCTTGTTCATAACCGTGTAAAAACAGTATTTTTTTACTTAATCAGTCCAGTCCAATACAAAAATTCGTAATATTACGAAAAAACGTAAGATTACGAGAAAGCATAATATTACAAGTTATCGTAATGTAAAACTTATATTACAATTTTTCGTAATGTAGTTAAATTACGAATACGCGTAATATAGCAGATGTTAAGACTATATTACAGTTTTTGTAATCCTTTTAAATTCAAGCATTGCAAGAAATTGAGTGGCGGGTATCAAAGTATGACGTTTACTACGAGATGTCACGGGCGATAACTTGTACGACTCTTACTGAGATTTGAATTCTGCATGAATTTCAATAAGAATTGCACGAACAGTTGAATTATGAGACGAGGGTGTGATTTTTAGGGTAGACTTCGCAAAAAAAGTAGGGAGTTCGGGTGATATAGACCAATGCGACATGCTTAACGAATATTGAAATTTACTGGTTTGGTCTTATCCTTGGGAAAATTCCTATAAAAGAATAATAAAAGAAATTGTCCACTCACCCATCGCTGGCGGTATTATAATTTTTTTTCTGATAGGCGTAACTGACCAAATGACCGCGTGCTATCAAAGCCGTGAAATCTTGATATATTACAGCTCATATTTGCTACCCACCACTCAATTTCTTGCAATACTGAATTTGTCTTGGATTACGATTCGTAATAAAAATCTGCTATATTACGTGTTTTTCTAACTACATTACGAAAAAGTGTAATATAAGTTTTATATTACGATAACTTGTAATCTTACGCTTTTTCGTAATCTTACGTATTTTCGTAATATTACGAATTTTCGTATTGGACTGGACTGTTAATCTAAAACAAATTAAATGATACAAATCTCAAATTGATGATAATATTCAAGTACCTACCCATAACTTTAAATATGCCTGCTGTTTAATTTAAACAAGAGGCCCACGGGCCTTATAGGCAACCTGAGCATCATGCAACAACTTTCAAATGATTGAATTTGGTTCACGTTTTAAGCTAGATGCTATGGCATTCACAATTTTGAAAGAGGCACCATTGCTCATCATAACTATACACTTAGCAATTACTTAGTTTGGTTACAAAGATTTAATGTATTTTCACTATATAATTAATCAATAGAGCCCCATCCTAACACTAGAACCCCTGACCCTGGGGCCATAAAATTCACAATTTTGGAAGAGGCACTTTTGCTCACCATAACCATGATAACTATGTACTCAGTTGGTTTATTTAATACAAAGGAGCAGAGAAGAAGTTTTTCAAAGAATTAATGCATTTTCACTAAATAATCAATACAGCCCCATCCTAACACCAGAACCCCTGACCCTGTTCATAAAATGTAACAAACAGTATTTTTTTATAACTAAAACAAATTAAATGATTTATTTAATCTCAAATTGATGAGATATTAAGATTTACAAAGAATTAATGCATTTTCACTATATAATCAATACCAGGGATTTTCCAAACCATTTTGGGAATGGGGCCCATGCCCTTACAAATGGGAATTTAACGACATTTTATCACTTTTTGGGAATTTTTATTGAATGATATTTTTCAAGAAATAAACACTTATAATGAATAAAATTGATTTTTATTATTCAAAACTATAATCCAGATAACAGATTAATTATCATGAAGTTTTAGTCAAATTTCCTGAAATTTTGTTCATTTCATTCAGATTTCTAACCTTTCCATGTTTGTCTTACATGAATTTTAATCAAGTTAACTTTGTGGACTTTTAGTGCATTCAAAAATTGAACACACACTGTTCATTTTTGTGAAAAAATGGAAGGAATTTGCAATTGGGAATGGGGCCCATATTCGGCCCTACATGGGGTAGTGGAAAATCCCTGAATACAGCCCCACCCAACACCAGAACCCCTGTCCCTGGGGCCATAAAATTCACAATTTTGGTAGAGGCACACTTGCTCATCATAACTATGTACTTAGTTAGTCTATTTAATACCCAAAGCAGAGAAGAAGATTTTCAAAGAATTAATGCATTTTCACTATATATAATCAATAGAGCCCCACCCCAACACCAGAACTCTTGACCCTGGGGCCATACAATTCACAATTTTGGAAGAGGCACTCTTGCTCATTATAACTATGTACTTTGTTGGTTTTTTTTAATACCCAGAAGCAGAGAAGAAGATTTTCAAAGAAATAATGGATTTTCATTATATAATCTATAGCCCCACTCTAGCACTAGAACCCCTGACCCTGAGGCTATGAATTTTGGTAGAGGACTCAATGCTCATTACAATCATGCCAACAGTTTGACTGCTTGATGTCCAGGAGTAAAGAAGATTTTTAAAGACTGCGACTAATTTTGGTTGGTTTTAGTCCAATCCTTCAGGCCCCAGGGGGGCAGGGACAATGAAATTCACAATTTTTGTTCCCCTTCACCCGTAGATGCTTTATGCCAAAATTGGTTGAAATGGTTGAGCGGTTGCAGAGAAGAAGCTGAAAATGTTCAAATGTTAACACACGACGCACTACGCACAACGACAGATGAAAACGGATAGCAATAGGTCTCCTGAGTTTACTTAATAAAATCGGGACATTGGTTTCCCTGTAACAAATATATAAACAAAGACATTGAAAAATATCTTAAATTTATGTCTTTCACAATACCAAAGATATTCTTTAATTAAAATTCTCTGATTAAACAGAGTACTGATTAAGATGTTGAGACTTACGATCCTCCAGGGGTGTGTTCATTACTCTGTTGATGGCGTTCCTGAAGATTTCTTCATACTCCTCATCACTCAGGGAATGAACAGGAAGGGGTGGTCTCTTTACTGTATTGGCCTTCTACATAAAAAGATGGTACTAATTTCAATAAGAATAAGTTTTACCTTTGTTTAATAAATATTTCTTAAAATTCTTTTAAATTGAAAGTAATACTTTTTACTTAAAGTCAAAAAAGAAAAAAAACAACTTAATTACACTTGTGAAGTTACAGGGTCACAAGATAAATGTAATCTTTACATCACAAAACTCTATCTGCATGCATTTAAAAGTATATGGTAGCTTTAACAATATCCTTATAGTGCACATACTCACAATTTGAAATATATTACTGATAAAAGTCTTTCATAACTCACACTAGCTGATTTGGATTCACCAATCTTTGTATCATTTAATGATTGCTCTGCTTCTGCAGACCTTATTTCTTCTTCATCCATCTGAGTTGCAGGTGACGACACTTTAGTTTCACCTCCGTCTACTTTTGTTTCTGTTGTGGTAGATTTCACCCCATCCTTCTCCTCTATTTTATTGTCCTGTTCACCAGTGCCAAGATTTGTTTCCTTTTCCAATAGATAAGAAGATAATAATTTAGCAATAGAAAATAATATTTAAGCATTTGTTAACGAGTTCTAATCAATTTAAACCCAGATGTGACTCCGTACCTGTACTGGCTGCTCTTGTACTTTCAAACCTATTGACAAAGACTTCTTTTTGCTTTTTTTCTCAGAAGGTTGATCACCATCAGATTTTCTTTTCTTGGTAACTTTTTTGCTACTTGAGATTTCTTGTTTTTCCTTTTCCTGGCATTTGATATCAACAGCATCGTGAGTTATTTTTATCTCAGTACTTTCATGTTCAGTATTTTTGCTGCCTTCTTCCTTGAAAAATAAAAAAAAAATCAGATTTATTGCAAGCAAAAAAGAGGGGATTTCAAAGTTCAAGAGACCGTTAAAATAATATTCAGGGTTTTTTTTTATTTAATTACATGGAACTTCGTTGTTAATTTGTATTACCCTATGGAGGAAAATAATTCAATAATTACAAATTACATCTCTGTAGTACAAACATATAGAGGTTTTATTGTTCATGATCAACTGTGTTTGATTTGATTCATTTCAATTTTGTAATTCTGATTTATCATCATGATCATACCTTAGCCTTCTTCTTCGATTTCTTTATTGGTTCTGCATTTGAAGTAGTCTTCACTGGGGCTAAAAGAAGAAAATATCCAAACATTTTACAATTTTATCAACAGAAAATAATAAATTCTACAACAACTTTGGCAGACTTCAAGGATGATCAAACCTAACAACCCCCTCTTTCCATATTTAATGCCATCAATGACCATGCAGAAAATACTGATTTTAAAAATGTAAATAAATTACACATGATGAGTTGCAATTAATGCCATTCAAAGCAAACTAAACTCATTGTGACTGAAAGTCCAGTGTTTTCCCTAAGAACCGGCCAGCGGCCAAATTGACCGCTTCATTTCACAAATATGCCACTTTAAATAATGATTTTGTAAGGTTCACAGAGATTCTGTTCGTAAACCTCAACCCCTAGATTGTTACAAATGATCTCTAACCCTTTACTTTGAAATATTGGGAAAACACTGCAAGTCAGATGGGTTTGACCACCACTGGTCCAGATCTACAGCTCCGTTGGTACAGTAGCTGACTGGAGATTCAGAGGGCCTGGGTTTGAATCCCGTTCTAGCCAACCGTATTTTTCTCCTCTGATATTTCATTAAATGGTGCTGTAGCAATGTCCTGAAAGTTACAGGTGAAAGACCTGTCAGGGAAGACCAGGGGTTGGTTTCTACAAGGCAAAAAACCTTCAAGGAGGGAGGAATGTGGTGCTCACACTGCTTTGATTGCCGGGGCCAGATAGTTCAGTTGGTGGAAAACCTGACTACAGATTAAAGGATTTGAATCTTAGTCTACTCCCCTGCACATTTCTCCTCTCCCCATATACTGTACTACTATTACTCATAACATAAACTGCACATTTATTAAGAATATTGATATCTATTGGCTTATATAGTGACTTAATTTGTTATTGACAATAATATTGCATTGCCGTATAATTAATATGTTTTATTCAGTAAGATATATCAGCAAAATGCTTAGACTTGTGGTATGTGAAGTCCTATATATGTAAGTAAAGATGCCAGAAATGTTTTTAATCATGATAAACAGTATTTTTTTTTTAATCTGAATTCATATCCACCCCGCCCTTTTGCAATAAGCAATCATGGACTTAGCTGCAGATGGAACTGTAGCATTATGGTTTTATATATTTGTCTGTGACCATAATGCTACAGTTCCCGTAATGCAAATACGGTAATGTGCAATTAACGCCGCAAGATGTTTAGCGTTCCTTTTGGGAGAATTTCTCCACTTTCCAACTTTGGTAAATCATCTACTTTTCACCCTCTAATTCTTAACACATTATTTAACCAATTTGTATATTTTATCCTCCTCTCGACCCTAATTGTGGAGGGAAAGAAGACTCTGCCCGCCTTGTTCCCCCATCTTCTTTAAAACTGGTAGATGATTTACAAATGTTGAAAAGTAGAGAAATTCTCCCAAGCAGTGCGCAAAAACTCTGGCGCCGTAAATTGCACATTTTTTACCTTAAGGGATCTGTAGCATTATGGTCAAAGACTAATACACTGTATATAAAACCATACAGCTATAGTTCTGCTGTGAGTGAGCTGCAATGGACCTAACCTGTAAGAACAGACGAATTTCAGAATCCTAAGAGTTATCTCCCGTTGTCGCATAATGCTCGTATTTCCAACTTTGTCCTTTGCAAGTTACCTCTTAATATTTTTAATCTTCAAACATTATAGGAATATTTCTATCTGTACCTGTGTTGCTATTCCTAAACATAATGAACATATTCATACAGAATTTATTTCTGGGACACTGACCCATAAAGTTGGTAAGGTTATAGAGGGAAACAGTACTAGTGCCTTACGCCAGTTGACCCCGGATTGACCCTGCAGAAGGAGATAACTTTTTGTTAAAGTCGTTTGTAGATCTATAGATCGATGATTTTACTTAAATATTTTTTTAAAAAATTATATCAGGGGACTATATATTCAACTAAATATATAGCCAATAAGTCCCGGGCCTGATTTCATCTTTGTTCATTGAATTTCTACATTAATGTACAGTGCGCTGTACAAAGTAAGTGTTAACTTTTGAAATAATTAAAACCTAAAATGGTTGAGCCAATGTTGGCCTTTCGATCAACTTTTCAAAAACAAAACACCTGAAAATCCTCTTTTTGTAGTTTTCTTTGACTGGGGCGCTGAATCTTCCATTCTCTCAGTTAGTAAGGCATGTCACCTGTTTCAAGTATAAAATTTACAGATGAGTACTCTCCCTCCTCCTAAATCATTAGATCATGTTCATTCTGTAGAAAATTGACTTGCGCATAACAATATTAATAAAGATCTTGTAAACAAAAAAGATTTATAATTGAAGAAGTTAAATATTTTGTAATGTTGGTACTCAACTGTTACAGTTATTATCATGAACTGCAAATTTTCTACATCTGCACATCAAGCAGTCTAAGGCATCCACTCGTGTACAGACGATTATGCCGTTTCCGTTTTACCCACAAATCGCCACGAGTAAACATGCGCACTCGATAATTACTGTCGATGGGCGCTTGAAGTGTGGAGAAGGAAATTTTGTCATTTGACGAATATTAGCGCATATATTGACATTTCCTCTTTTATTGGACCATTTGAGGTGGCCATTGACATTGTTAATCCTCTATTTTGTGACAGGGTGTTTGACAATTTGTGTTGTTGTTGAGAACATACGTGCAGAAGTTGAATTAGTGATTGACCGATAGGTGGCAGCAGAGTCGTTTAGTTTACTCGCAACACGTGCGCGATGTAAACAATACGACACGAGTACGTTAGTGAAGTGGTCGTGGATCGGTGATATGTTCACAGTGTTTCAGAACAATGAGTGTGGAAGTGAAAACGCCGACGCGGACACAGTTTGAGCACACTGAATTCCAGTGTGGTGAAAAAACAACCCCCGAGCTGAACTTCGGTGGAGATGACGATCGTCGAGATGGAAAGTTCGACTTCAAGAAAGAACAAGACAGCCAATCCAAATCACAAAACTTCGGATATAGAAAGAGGAAGGCTAGTCATGCCAGTAAGAATGACTTAACTATACAGCATGGAGGATACAGGAAGAAAAGGTTTCGATCAGAGAGTAACATTGTGCTCCCAACGAAGTTTTTACTTGGTGGGAATATTAATGATCCATTAAACTTGAACAGTTTAAATGATGAGACAATTAATGAACTTCTTAATCAGAAGACACCCCAGTCCTCACCTCTTCCAACCCCCCACCACCGGAAGGACATAGAGGTCACAATCCCCATAAATATTAACGACCCTCTGAACTTGGACAGTAACGAGGATGCCTCATCTAGTAAAAAGAAGAAGCGGAATAAACATAAACGGAAAAGTGAGGATACACCATTACCACAGAAAGAATCGGAGAAGAGGCGAGGGTTGATGGAGGCTCTGAAAATTGAGATAGATGACACTTTCCCTTCAGCTCCAGTGGTGCAGGAGGATTCTCCACAAAATGAATCTGCCAAATTAAAATTTAAAAAACCAGACACAATTGTATCCCCCGTTATACCTCAAATTTCCCCAAGCAGCCGCCGTTTCCGTCGAAGGACACTGAGTTTGAGCGATGCAAGACCTGACCAACAGCCGTCACAAAGTACGTCACGCGCCATTCTGCGGACGTCTCTCAGTCCGCCCAGACAATCGGCATTAGAGATCGAGGACTTGACACCCGGGAGGAAGTTCAGGAGACAAGTAAGCCAAAAATCTGACAGGCCTCAGAAGAAAAATCAGAGAAATAAAAAGTTTGTTTATGGAAATTACAATCGATACTACGGGTACCGGAACCCTGAGGCAGAGGAAGATCCCCGACTGGCGTGCATGAGAGCAGAGTGGTTCGAGGGAAAGGACGTGTTAGATATTGGATGTAATGTAGGACATGTTACACTGACAATAGGAAAAAGGTTTCACCCAAGGAAAGTCGTGGGAATAGACATAGATCACACACTCATTGCAGCTGCCAGAAAAAACATTAGGAATTACATGTCCAGTAAATCAGCTGATGTTCAAAAGTACCCATTGTCAGTTCCCATTAACTATGGTCCCATTGCTGCCCCGGCTGTGTCCCAAAAAACACAGAGTCCAGGTTTCCCTGCTAATGTGGCATTTATGAGGGTAAATCCACTTTGAGCCTTCTTTTTTAACCATGTCAATATGGTTAGAAACATGATAAATATATTCATATTGTTTGAGTATAATTTCTAAGTAAATGATAAAGTTAGATGAGTACAGAATGTTGCCAGTAAATAAAGTATAGTTCTTGCATGAAGAATTAACTTTTCAATTATGTTTTGAAATGAAGGAATTTAGTGAATTTTAAAAACTGGCTAAACCAATTAATTTACCAGAAATAACTAAGTTCTGTTTATATTTTATGTTTCAGGAAAACTATGTTCTGGAGAGTGATGAGTTGGTAGGCTTACAACATGAAGAGTACGACGTCATAATGGCCCTGAGCCTCACTAAATGGATCCACCTGAATTTCGGTGACAGCGGACTGAAGAGGTTTTTCAAACGAATCTTCAAGCACCTGCGTCCAGGCGGCCGGCTGATTCTGGAACCCCAGCCCTGGTCATCATATAAAAAGAAGAAAAAAATATCAGTAGGTTTCCTTGCTGGTTTTCTTTCATAATCATTTTATCATTCCTTTACTCTCAGTTTGCATAATGTTGGAATACATAATTTTTATATTATCTTGTTTTTATTAAAAAAGGTCTTTTTGCCCCATAAAAATATCATTTATAATCATATAAATTTAGGTATAGTGTATTTTTTAGAGTAAACAACTACTGTTTTTGAAATGGATTTTTATTTGCATTTGTTATTTAAAAAAAAACATGAAAAAAATTTTGATAATAAAATTTAGTGTTATCTCTATTGGTCGATAATGTTTTTTTCTCATTTATAGAATAATGACCATATTCAGAATGAGTAAAGAAAAAAACTATTTTTAATACTATGAAACACATTAAAATAGAAACACTTATTAAGAAAATGATTGATTTTTTTTCTGTTTATTTGTAAAGGAGGAGATTCAGAAGACTTTCCAGGGGATTCAGATGAGGCCGGCCCAGTTCTCCGACTATCTCCTGTCACGCGAGGTGGGCTTCACAACATGTGAAGTGATCGACATCCCCTACCACAAATCCAAAGGTATATAAGAGTTATCTTTCTTAGAGCATGGAAAACAAGATTATAAATGTCATTTTATGATTTAGTTAAAATAAATTTGGTTTAGGGAAGATATACACAGTTTGAAAATGCAGATACTTTGAACAAATTCAAATTACATATAAAAATTATTAAAAAAAAAAAGAAAAAATAGCTGAAATCTGACATTTTTTCTGGACTTTGGTATAGGTTTTAGAAGACCCATCCAAATGTACAGAAAACAAGAAACTGCACACAGCAGCCCAAAACAAGAACTACTCTCACAGACTTCAACTGCAACACACAGCAGCCCAAAACAAGATCCACTGTCACAAGGATCAACTGCAGAGGCACACGGCAGCCAAAAACAAGATCCACTAGCAAAGTCAATAGCTGTAGCACACAGCGACAGAAAACATGATCAACTCTCACGGACAACAACCCTCATACAAAGCAGCCATGAGGGAATTAGTATGGAACAGTTCTCACAAAGAACAACAATCTCAGACGGAACTAGCCAATCAGAAATCAGACTAGATATAACTGCCCAATCAGAAAACAGCTCGGATTTAGTAAACCAACCAAAAATCAAAGTCGATCTAGAGGTGCTCACCCAATCAGAAAACAGACTTGATCAGGAAAGAAGCAATAAATCAGAAAAATAGTTGTGATTTGAAGCACAGTGACAAGCTTAGTTTTTTCAATGATGGGGCAAAAACTGAAATTTTTTGGAAGAACTGCAAAATCACTTGGAGAGACCTTAAAACTTTCAAAAGAAATTTCTTTAAAAAACAAAACTGCTGAACAATGCTGAATAATGAGTAGTTTCAATTATGTTTAAAATTTGTTTCAATGAATAGTGCAATATATTCTGATTTTGAAAGTATCAGAGAATTAAGGTGGCATGTGCCAGATTATTGTGTCAGAAAATTAATGTGGTATGTGCTGATTGACTTTACCTTGTTGCTGATCCATTGTTCTGTGTCACAGAAAAAAATACAGTGAACTTGTTAACTGGCAGCTTCATGTTGAATTCTGTGCATGATTATCCCATGTGTGACATGGAAACATTACAAAAATGTAATTGTTCTAAACCTAAACTACATCTGAAATACAACAAATGAATTTTTTTTGACTTTGTCATATTTTTTATAATAGGAGTGTTCGTTTACAATGATGAAAAACTGAATATAATGTCTTCAATATATTGACGTTTGTCCAGTTTAGGTATTAAGCAAATATTCCTGTACAAATGTACTTTTGTAGCAGCATATTAACTATCTTGAGACTTGGGTAGAATTCACCATATGGCTATCCTCTACTTTCCCAGAAATGGAAGATGATTGTACATTCTGGCAGTGCTGAGCAACATACAGAGTAATAGAAGAATCTCTAGATACCCCCCCCCCCCCCAAAAAAAAAATCACTATAAACATGTTAAAGGTTAATAATAATCAAAGACTGGACATATTTCCATCAGATATTAATTAAAGCTAAACATTTGCAATTTGTAAACTTGATTTGAAATTTAAATGTTCATTACGTGTACAAATAGGTAGCAGTAATGTAAAACGCTGTAGCCCTGGAAAATGGTAACAGCGTTTGAACTTTGACTGCATTCTTATGTAGAATTGTTCCAGAGATTGTTTCAGATGGACAGAAAACTCTAGCTTAGCTAATACCGAGGGAAAGATAATTTACCTTGTGTGGATATCTTGGCTTTGGTATTTACACAATAAATAATACACAGGCTTTCTCGACTCAAGAAGTATACTGTACGTGTTAAAGGGAATGAAATAAAGAAATGAAAATTATTTTTATATGTCCTTATTTTTTACTCCTGTAAGAACTTAAATTTTTTGAAGGATCCTCGTACTTATGCAGCAATATACCTTTATCACCTGCATACAGGGTTTGAGTCTCAGTTTATTTGATTTAGAAGAGCATGCTCTACGTATGTACGATTTCTAAAACGAGGCAAATTATTGACAAGCAAGTTGAAACAGAATATCAGCATTCTCGTTTAAAGTCATCATTTCGTAAGTTCTATGGTCGATACAATGACCTTGTCAGCAAATACAATTTATCATTGAGTCGAATGTCGACTTACGTTTTTTTTATCCTGCAACTACCCTTTGCATTGACCTAATAAAGGTAACCTAATATTTCCATTTCTAATTTTTGTCTCTGTGATAACTCTTTGAAAGTTAGGGGGAGTTTATTTCTTGATAATTCTGCCGGAATGTAAATTAGGCAGGTCGATAGGTCAGGAGCTACGGAGGCCTAATACGCATGCAAATCTCGTGCGCATCTCTCTCTGTGTCTGACGCTAAGGAGGCCAAATATGCATGTAAATCTCGTGCAGCTGCCTTTGTGTTTGACGTCAGTGGGCGAGGAATATTGAAATTGACATGAAAGTCCTCATATAATTTTATGCCCTGTTCACACGGAGAGTTTAAATCGAATTAAACGTAAGTTTACTGCGAATTAGCTTCGCTTAGCGTTCACACGGAGAATTTAATGCGAATTAGTTTACTGCGCATTAAATTACTTCGCATTAGCTCCGTGTGAACGCTAAGCGAAGCTAATTCGAATTAAATTTTGGGGCATGCGTAATGGCAAAATTAAGTCAAATGCGTCATGTCGGTGGTCAGCTTTAAGTACTTGTGCTATTTTTGAGTGAAAAACTAAGGAAAAAATGTGTTAATCACTAAAATATGTCTCCAGACACTCTGACATATTGTCAAATGCATTTCTTTCTGCATAAGGTGACGTGATTTGCAGATGACGTCATAATAGCCTTCCTCACGCCTGACTGTCGAAGTAGAATTTTAATTCGCATTAGTTTACTTCGCATTAGCTGTCGTGTGAACGCAATTTAATTCGCATTAGTTTGATTCGCATTAGTTTACTTCGCATTAATTTACTGCGAATTAAACTTGTCGTGTGAACAGGGCATAAATCTATTAATCTACATTTTAAAAGTCTAAATCTACAATTTTATTTCACAATGAAATGGAAATATAAGGAATCACTGTCTAGTTAGTGTAGTATGCCAGGGACATCAACGATAGTGGGAAATTTACTTATATAAAAAGTATTCAGATAAAGAAGGATTAGTGTATGTTTCGTTCCATGGGAAATACTTATACATCTCATTTTCTTTGTCCATTAAACAACTTCGATGTACAATTTATTTCATCCAATTAAGCAATGTGAAGTTTGCCGTGTCTCTAATACGAATTTATTTTCAATATATTTCAAACAGTATTTCCTCATAAAATCTTCCCGAACACATCATTGGATGTTCAACCAATGATAACCACTCCCCCTTTGTCCGTGGTGGTTGTTAAAACCGTGGTTGCTAAAAATAGAAATAAATGTTATTCAGAAGTTTTCGATTGAAAGTGATTAATTCTTTGTATTGATAATTCTAGTTAGGAAGAAAAGGCTATAGATCTACACATTCAAATTTTAATTATAGCAGCTAGGACGTTCGGCACACGAAACTATCCGATCAAAACTTAAGAGCCATTCTCTGTAATGATTTGAAATTTTATATAGGAGCTGTGGCACGCATAGTTTCAGATTTTCTCCAAACTCTCTATGATAAAAGTCATTGATACCCTAAACTGAAATCAGGCAAAAATTGGTTGCTATGTTATATAGTTACCATGGCAACATGTCTTAAAGTTCGAAAAATGGCATTTTTTAACATGTTTAGAGCCCCATAGTTAACATTTGCGGCAAAGCAAACAATTGGCAATGACTGTTTCCAAAAGTTGAAGGTCAGATGTCTCAAATGCATGATAAACATGTTTGGTAAATCAACTATTACATACGTTACTATGGTAACAAAGTATTCGAAAGTAAAAAAAGTATTCATTGAATTTTATAAAGTCATACAGGTAAAAATAAAAAGCAATTATAGGATGAAATGTGACCAAATAATAGAAAAAAGAGCCTTGAAACATATACCAAGAACAAAATGATATTTCATTTTGGTTGGCAATGGTTGCCAAGGTTTTTACACCACAGAGAGCCTTCAAAGTAACACTCTGTATGTTTAAATCTAATCCTATCTTTTAAAAAAAGCACATTCCTTATAACTAATGATCAATTTTATAAGATGTTGGTTTGGTCCAAGTTTTCCCATTTGAAAAAAATCAGATTAGATTTTTTAAATAGAGCGTTGCTATGGAAATAAGCAGAAAATATATGCTTAAAAAACCTGAAAAATATTTTCTTTCCTTGGATACGTACCCTTAAATGTAGATTCCCAAAACTTTTATGATTGATATTAATTAACAGCTAACTTGACTTTTAATTTTGACTATCATCCAATCTCTAAGTGGATGCAAGAAGTTGGCACACAGGGTTTAATATTGATATAAAGTTCACAAAATCGAACATTTTCCCTTCTTGGTAACCATAGCAACAGTGTTGTTTTATTCATCAAATTTTAGCAATATATGATATTCAACTTCAGTTCTATCAGATAAGTACTATTCAAGCTGAGTCCTTTAATTTGTTTCTTGATTAAATGGCAATTTACTTCTTAATGCAGCGAAAAATAATTCACTTTTAAGCACTGGTACTTTGTTTCCATGGTAACACTGCAAAGTAGCAATTATACCCAATTTTTCTTATGGTTTTGGTGTTGCAAGTTCCTAAGGACGCATATTTGCCAGTCTTGAATTTTCATGTTTGTTCTCAAGACAGTAGCATTAACCCAATCTTAGTTACTGGTTTTGCATGGTTACACTGTGTTACCATGGCAACCATAAATGTTATTTATAGAATAATATTGCTTATACTTATATACTTAAGGTAAAACATTTTCATTGTTTTTCTTAAGTCGTTGATTGAGTTTGAGCATGTAACACCTACCATTAGTGAATACGGAGTGTTTTTCAGCATATTTCAGCATTTTAAATGTATTCCAAATGTACCCTAGGTTACCACTTACTTAGAGATATATTCTAAACAGTTTCTTTACAGTATAAGTGACATCACGGTGTCATGTTTTTGTGAGAATGGTTTGTTTGCTTTTTCTAATTTTTATTAAGCCACAGTCAAGATCTAAAGTGGCTGAAAATCTCGATTTTTCAAACTTTTCCGGCTGTTACCATAGCAACCGAGACACACAGCAACGAAATTTTGTTTGATATTTGTTTCTGATGTCAAGTACTAAGCATGGGTGAAGTTTAATCAAAATTGATGACCTTGCGTGGCAACGAAGTGTAAGTGGTTACAGAGAATGGCTATTAATGGTCTGACAATTCTACTCACTAGGTTGAGGCGTGGTCTTTGGCAACATGGTGGTAGGAAACGGGGCTTGTGTAAACATGTCCGTGGTAGGAAGAGGGGCGTCAGTTTCAGGTGGTGTTGTGGGTACTGGGGCGTCTGTAGGGGGTGGGGTTGTGTCTATTGGAGCATCAGTCTTCGGTGGTGTGGAGTATATTGTGGTGTCGGGTATGAAGGGCGTGGTGTCGGGAGAAGTTAGGTTTATAAATACTGTGGTAGACCCTTGCGGTTTACTTGTTGTTCTATCGGTGTGATGGTTTCCTGGTGTAGTATGATGCAGTTTGCCTATATTTATGTTGAAATTAAGGGCCATTAATAAGACATTTTTCATTGATGAATATAGCATTTTGCTGTTGGAAAAAGTATTTTTGTCAACAACGGGAATATCATTTTAAATTTTCTTACTGTATTGACAGATGAATGAATAATGGTAGAATATACTGCTACAGTCATAATCGTGCCATCTAAATCCACTGTCTACTCTCATAAGAGCGCAGTCTTCAATGGTTCCACTGGCGAGGAAAAAGCCACTTTGAGATGGTCCCTGTCCAGACTCCCAATTACTGTAGCTCATTCTAGGATCACCTGCCAAATATTTTATAATGTGGGGAAAAATGTAATCGAAAAAACTGCGTGTGGCACTTATGGCACTCTTTTTGAAGTCACCTCAATAGAAGGTAAATTAAATTAGTTAAAATAAAATTTTACGTCCTTGTTGCAATACTTTTCAGTTAAACTCAAGTCAAGATAATACATAGATTATTTTTTATTTAGTTTGATTCAAAAGCCAGTAATGTTAATTACTATATAGTATTTGTTCCTAATTAGATCCTTGAGTACCTATACCTCACCTGAGACCCATTTCCAATGTGATTCTGAGTCCCTATCGCTGGCCCCAATCCAGAACCCGTCCTCCTCTGACCTTTGACCTGACAAAACTCTTTGGAGAAAATGCTGCATCCCAGAATCCCGGATCTGAACTAAGTCTCCGCCCTCTTGACGACACTTGTGTCTTGCGTCATCCCAGTCGTAGTTCCCATAATGCACCTTCAGACAAAAATCCCCGTATGTATACAGGTCGCTTTTACTCAGATGTGACGGACAGTTGTCAGCGGGCAAACTATGAACTTCAAGAAAATTATAATTTAATAATCGCTTGACAATAATTGGTCTCTTTTCTTTTGTTCAAAAACATGGCCGACACTCTTCCTATCCTAAATTGGGATCTTTGACAGCTGCTTGTTAATGATAAGATCCCGAAAAGTAATGCCAGACTGAAGACAAAAATCTACCATTATCAGAAAAAATTACTGATAAGACATTATAACATTTATCAAAATCATGAATATTACTACCGAAAGTCCGTGCTCTATAGCCAGCAAAGGCACCTACATTTGTACCGAAGACGTAAATTTAAAATTCTGAAAAAAAGTTCTGTTCTTTTTTTTCCCAGGAGTTTTGTGAATGTAATGTTAAGAACCAAGATGACTCATTTTATTTGCTCATATATTTTAAGAAATATTAAATTCAAGATGGAATTACAAAAAGATCTACTATTTGTTTTCTTTTTAATATCAACGATATGTACTTACCAATCTTGATCAGTGAAATGAATAAAAAGCAGAGATATTGATCCATGTTCATCAGGAATGACTTAAAGTATGTTCCGCTACTGAGTATCTTACTATTACGAAAGATAGTTCATTGTTTATCAGTAAAAGTCATTCCCACTGAAATATTGCACTCAGTTCCTGCTATCTTTTGATTGTACTTGCTGGTTTGAAAGCATAACAAAGGGATCAAAGACCCATCTAATATAGATCTTTAACGCAAAAGAATAGCATCGGTACTATGCCTTCATCAAAATAAAGTATCCCTTACACGAAAGATTTATATCAAAATCATGTTTTAAAAGGCACACTAACAAAATTACCTCCCTGAGCTTTTTAAATATGCATACAGTATATGATAGTTCCAAAGTTTGAGTATGAAAAATAAAAATTCCACTTTTTCCTCAAAGCAAAGTTTTGAAGGTATCGATCTCAATTACAAAACTAGAACATTTACTGCTTAATCATTCTGGAATGTTTTTTTCTCATTTATTCTAACTGTCTAATTTGTTATTAAAAAGTTTTAAAAAATCATATTCGAACATTACTGTCTAATGCATTTTTTTTTAAAACAACTCTTACGATATGTGTGGTTAGTTGCGAGTTAAATATGAATGACAAAAATTTGACTTCTCCCTTAAGTCATTGAACGAAAAAATGGGTCGCATTGAAGAGATTTAATAATAATTAGTAACAAATGCTAATGATGTGTGTGATGGATCGACAGGAGACACTTCTCATAGGCACCTTATACCTCCTCTTGTTTTCAGGGACAGTGTTTATGCCCTCTTCAAGATGCGTTTTGTCTACCCTATTTGATCTCAATTCGTTATATTCTTGTTTTATAATCATACAAACTAAATACATGGAGATAAAGATCAGTATTCAAGCTCAAAAGTCCATGAAACAATACAAAGTTTGGAGCAGAGCAAACACAAACATCGAAACATCAGAGGTGGGATCAGGTGCCATGGAGGAGTGAGCATCCACTGCCGACCTCTCAGATAATGTGTCCAAAGCTGAGAACGTCTTGTTTCTCCTCAGTGATAGAAATAGTTCTTTAAACAAGTCATAATATAATATCAATACAGTTTTATTAATCTCTACAAGGTACAATATCTTTCAGGCATTTTGGTTCAGATTGTTAAACTCAATAACACTAAATCTTATCCAATGATGAGTACTCCTGATTTCTCCTCTGTGGTAGAAGGGGGTGGTTTTCTGGCTGAAATACAAATACAAAATTTATTTTCAAGTAATTGCATTTATGTTGTAGATATCAAACCCGATTAATTAAAAACCTATTTCATTTTAATTCAACTCACTAGATGCAAATCCGACACTGAAAGGATCACCACCAGAACCATCAGGGGCGGAGGGCGACTTTGATGGCTCTTCCGGCGTAGTGGATGGGAGAGGGGTATTTGTGTTCATTGTTGTGGAAGGTAATGGTGTGTCTGTCATCATCTGATCTGTTGATGATCGTGTCTTCTCACTAAGCATAGTTGTTTTCTCCGTCCAAGGAACAAACCTTGTCGTCGTAAAAGTTTCTGGATCAAATTTTGTTGTAGTCGGGGGAACGTATTTGGTTGTGATTGGTGGAACGTATTTCGTCGTTGTTGGAGGAACGTATTTGGTTGTGGTCGGTGGAACGTATTTTGTTGTAGTTGGGGGAACATATTTGGTTGTAGTCGGTGGAACGTATTTTGTTGTGGTAGGTGGAACGTATTTTGTCGTTGTAGGTGGGACGTATTTCGTCGTGGTTGGTGGTACATACTTGGAAGTCTTTGGGTGAGTGTGATTGAAATGCGCTGCCTGTGTTGAGCGTGGGATCTTTTCTTTAATGAAATGATTCAAGCCATGCCAAATTAAGAAATTTAAGAATTATATTTAATCATGACTAAATCCCTATGATTGTTGAAGTTACTTACTGTGTTGGCATATAAATGAGTAATGATAAAAGAAATTAGAACATGGGTAGTCATGCCAACGGAATCCGTCCTGGATTTTCATTAATGCACAGTCCTCCAGATCTCCAGCGGCAAACAGAAATCCAGACTGAGAGGGTCCTTGCCCTGACTCCCAGTTACTGTACGGCATTCGGGGGTCACCTGAAGAGAATCCAGATTCTGGTTAACCACATTATCAAAAGAGAAGAATGACAACTAGAGAATTTTTTGTTGTTACCTGACACCCATCTCCAATGGGATTCAGAATTTAAATCCGTCGCACCAATCCAGAATCCGTCTTCCTCGGATCTCTGTTTCTGGGGCAGTAAGCTGACCCGGATATATTCCTGTATACCGGATGTTCTTGGTTGTACAAGATCAGCTCCCTCATTGAGGCACAGTTTTCTGGCAGTTTCCCAGTCATAGTCACCATAGTGAACTTTTAAGCAATAGTCACCGTAAACATAGAGGTCGCATTTACTTAAATGACGAGGGCAGTCTGAAGTGTCCATACAAAGACCTAAAAAGAAGAACCCATTAGCATGGTTAATTGTTTGTCATAAAATAGATAAAATTGTGTATGGTTTATGCCAAAAGATAAAAAATACGACAGAAGCAAGATCAATGACTTATTATGTTCCCCAAACGAAGTTGGGGAACATATTGTTTTTACTCTGTTTCTTATTATTATTATGTTCCCCAAACGAAGTTGGGGAACATATTGTTTTTACTCTGTTTCTTATTATTATTATGAAGGTCTTCCGTTTAAGATTGTCCGCCGTTACTTCCGGTCGACACAGGAAGTGATCAAAGAAATCGAAAATTTCAACTTTTTATTTTTTGAAACTTTTTTGCATCACATTATAGCATCTTATTTGTAGTTTCTAAATATGTCAGCCCCACCGGAAACAAAAACGACAACTTCCGGTTATAAGAGAAAAACTGCATATTTTCAGTATTTTTCTTTCCCATAAATATTTTTTATAGATAAAGTATTTGTAATGATTTTTGGATATGTTATTCAGACTGCAAATGTCTACAGTAACGTCAAATATCTTTGTAAAATTCACTTCCGGTCGCGTGATTTCCTGTCCTCAAAATGAGAACTTATCATAGCTAGATCTCGTAAACGGAAAAAGATTAAGACACCAAACTTATACAATTGGTAGATCTTGATGAGTAGGCAAATTCAGTTTGGATAAGATTGTCCGCCGTCACTTCCGGTCGTCACAGGAAGTGTTCCAAAAAATCAAAATTTTCAAATTTTCTTTTATTAAACTTTTTTGGCATGACGTTATAATATCTTATTTGTATTTTTAAAATATATCAGTCCAACCGGAAACAAAAACGTCAACTTCCGGTTTTAAGAGAAAAACTGCATAATTTTAGTATTTTTCTTTCTCCTAAATATTTCTTATACATGACATATTTGTAACGATTTTTGGATATGTAATTCAGACTGCAAATGTCTACAGGAAGGTCAAATATCTTTGTTAAATTCACTTCCGGTCGCGTGATTTTCTGTCCTCAAATTGAGAAGTTATCATAGCTAGATCTCGTAAACGATAAGAGATTAAGACACCAAACTGTTTCAAGTGGTAGATCTTGATGAGTAGGCAAAACCAGTTGGGATAACATTGTCCGCCGTCACTTCCGGTTGTCACAGGAAGTGATCAAAGAAATCGAAAAATTCAACTTTTCTTTATAGAAACTTTTTGCATCACATTATAGCATCTTATTTGTAGTTTTGAAATATGATAGTATCACCGGAAACAAAATCGACAACTTCCGGTTAAAAGAGAAAAACTACATAATTTGAATATTTTTCTTTCCCATAAATACTTTTTATAGTCAAAGTATTTGTAATGATTTTTGGATATGTTATTCAGACTGCAAATGTCTACAGTAATGCCTAATATCTCAGTAAAATTCACTTCCGGTCGCGAGACTTCCTGTCCTCAAAATCAGAAGTTATCATTACTAGATCTCGTTAACGGTAAGAGATTAAGACACCAAACTACTAGGGGTGGTAGACCTTGATGAGTAGACAAATCCTTTGAGTTTAAGATCATCCACCGTCACTTCCGGTTGTCACAGGAAGTGATCAAAGAAATCAAAATTTTAAACTTTTCTTTATGGAATCTTTCTTAGTATTACCTTATAGCTTTTTACTAGTAGTTTCGAAATATGTCAGTCCCATTGGAAACAAAAACGACGACTTCCGGTTATGAGAGAAAAACTGCATAAATTGAGTTTCTTACTATCCCATAAATATCTTTTATAAAAAGAGTATTTGAAATGATTTTGGGACATGTTATTCAGACTGCAAATGTCTAGAGAAACCTCAAAATGAGACCTTTGACCATTACTCAAAAAGTAATAAAGAAATATTCATTACCTTTATCTAGATTCAGCTTCAAGTGTTTATCTCAAGTTTACCTCTCTCTCTCTCTCTCTCTCTCTCTCTCTCTTTGATGACCTTGACCTTTGACCTTGTTCTTTGGCCCCATTGACCCAAAGATCACAATCAAGCTTACGGTCGTGGAGGTATTTGCAACTCTTACTCTAACAAATGCTTATAAAATATCCCCTCCCTTCTCAAAAAAAAAACAAAACAAAACAATCAATACCAACTTAGAGAAAATGTCTACAAGTCAAACGAAACGAAATATCGGCATAAGATTCGTAATAAAAGAAAGAAGAGACCTGAAAGAAAGTGTCCTGAGAGTTTTAAGGTGAGTCTCTGAAGTATTTTGAAATTCTAGTGAATATCGGCAAAATCTGCATTTTTTTTCTGTCTGAAATTAAGTTATTGCTTAGCATAAAAATTAATTAAAACTCGTATTGGCTATTTCTGCAATTATTGTTAATATCATTCGATTCTCCTGCTCCATTACGACATTTTAATACCAAGTATTCTTGCTTTCTTAGGTGTATGGAATTTATTTTAATTTTATTTAGATTTAAATATGAATCGGCTGAAACTCGGAAATGACGATTTTTCATATCAATTAAATTTCCACGCAATTGAGATAGGTTAATTGCAGTTACCCCGCTTGATACGATATGGTGTTGAAAAAATGCCCATGACTCATTCACTGTTTTTCCGGGATTTTGAATTTCCTCTGCAACTGACCACGTGTATTACTTTCGCTTTTGCTAAGTGTCATTGCTTCACTGCAAATGTGTCCCATAATTATTCTAATCATTTTCCTACATACAATATCACATCAAACAGCCAATATCTCAGTTTTTTAAGAAATTTGACCGGGACTTTACTACGAAACTATTTCTTTCACTTCGAAACTATTTCCTTCAACCGTAAAATAATAAGCTTACAAAATACCTTAAATGTTGTGGAATTTGGTGGCTCAGTGGTTAGCGTGTCCGACTTTCACACTAATGGTTTTGGGATCGAGCCCAGCTATAGAATTTTTTTTTTTTTTTTTGCATTTTGTCTATTTTTTATTTGTCTTTTTTTTTTAAATAGAAAAATATCCTTCTTACAGATAAATAGAGAAGAACGGAAGACCTTATTTGTTGCTGTAGCAACAAGAGTTTCTAGTTAAGGTCTTCCGTTTCAGACGGAAGACCTTATAGTGATTCTACTGTTTCTTTTTATTATTATTATTATTATTATTCTTACCAATTTTGTGCACGCGATTTCTCGTAAACTACTGGGCCGATTCTCATGACACTTTCACATCTGATAGGTACTTATGTTATGAACCTTCATTGGAATTTTTTTTTGTTGATGAAACTTTTCACTTCCTTTGATATAGTTTAACTCTACAATTTCCTGAAATTTTAAAATGCAATTTTATATTGAACTTAATAGCGAAAACTGCTTAAGATATGAACTTCGCTCTGAGGAGACTTATTTTCAATGATAGTTCATGACTTATAGCTTTGCAGAATCATTTAAAACCGTGTGTCATCTTTATATTCCGGTCGCTATATAAATTACAATTTAAAAAACGCAATTTTTCAACTTTTATTTTTTAATATTTTTGTTTTTGATGTGAAAGAGACCTTCTTGTAGAAGCCATATATGTAATTTGTTTGAAAATCGAAAAAGCCAATCTACAAGATATTTGCATTTGAAAACGCAAGCGGCAGATCCCATATGGCCGAATGGTTAGCGCGTTAACATTGTACAACTTACGAACTTTTTAAAAGGATTCATTGTGACCAAAAAAATTTATCATTTTTTCTGCTTGATTTTTCGATATTTTTATTTTTAGACCATTTGGAACAATATATTATAAATTTTTAAGCATATATTGCGTAATTAGGGGTCACAAGGGGCCAGAATGTCAAATCACTTTGACGTATTTTTTTGGTACTTTTTTAATATTTTGATAAGCAATATTGAAATAATAAATGGTAAAGACAAGATGGTTCGAATGTCATCTAAACAATATTCATACTTTGAATTTTTGAAAAACGGCCCCTTAAAACTTGTAGGAGTCTCAAATGCATAGAATATTTCCATTTAGCATATCTCCACAACGAAGTTAGAAATTTCTGAATAGGTATTGAACAAAAAATCTTCAAAATCACAACACCTTTCATTTGATTTTTTGTCAAACAAAAAGGGCTGACTACCTTTTCAAAACCTTTTCAGCTCAGAGGGGCGAAAAATTTTTTATCTATAACTCTCTAATGATCAAGATTTTGTAATACATTACTGATACAAAAGTATTTATCTTAACGGTTTGCAACAATTTTATGATAAATTTTGAAACCATATGTTACGTATATTAAGGGTCACAAGGGGCCAAAGAATGTCAAATCTTTAACTTTATATCTCGCAAAAGGGCATCTTATTTTGATAAGCAATATTGAACATAAGACAGGCCAAAATAATGTTCTAAACAATATGCATACTTTGAATTTTTGTAAAACTTTTTTATTAAAGACTTGTAGGAATGATTAAATATTTCCATTTAGCATATCTCCAAAACAAATTCAGAAATTTCTGAAACTAGGTATTAGAACAAACAGCAAATCTTCAAAATCACAAGACCTTTCATAAATTGATATCAAGAAAAACTTTTTATGACCCATCAAATTAAGGGCTCAGAGGAATTTTGCCAAAAATCTTTTATTTTCTTTTTTTCAACTCTCTAATTTATCATTTTAGATTTTGTAATATATATAATATCACTGAAAAAAAGTATTTATCTTAACGATTTGTAACAATATATGATGATATTTTGATAATTTGTTACGTAATTATGGGTCACAAAGGGCCAGAATGTCATATCTTTGACGCTTTATATCTTCTGAAAAGGTGGAATATTTTGATAAGCAATATTGAACAAAAGATGACCAGAATAATGTTCTAAACAATATGCATACTTTGAATTTTTGTAAAATGCCCCATTAAGGACTTGTAGGATGGCCCCTAAATATTTTTCATTTAGCATATCTCCACAACAAATAGAAACCTCTGAATAAGTATTGAACAAAAAATCTTCAAAATCACAAGACCTTTCATTTGATATCAAACAAAAAGGGCTGACCCCTCAAATTAGGGGCTCAGAGAGGCCAAGAGTCTTTTATCTATAACTCTCTAATGATCAAGATTTTGTAATACATTACTGAAGCAAAAGTACTTATCTTAACGATTTGCAACAATATATGATACAATTTTGATCAAATATTACGTAATTAGGGATCACAAGGGGCCAGAATGTCAAATCTTTAACGCTTTATATCTCGAAAAGGGGGAATATTTTGATTAGCAATATTGAACAAAAGATGGTCAGAATAATGTTCTAAACAATATGCATACTTTGAATTTTTGTAAAACGGCCCCATTAAGGACTTGTAGGAGTGACCCCATAATATTTCCGTGTAGCATATCTCCACAACGAATAGAAATTTCTGAATAAGTGTTGAACAAAAATTCTTCAAAATCACAACACCTTTCATTTGATATCAAGAAAAAAGGGCTGATCCCTCAAATTAGGGGCTCAGAGGGGCCAAAAGTCTTTTTATCTATAACTCTCTAATGATCAAGATTTTGTTACACATTACTGAAGCAAAAGTATTAATCTTAACGATTTGCAACAATATATGATACAATTTTGATCATATGTTACGTAATTAGGGGTTACAAGGAGCCACAATGTCAAATCTTTGACGCTTTATATCTCGAAAAGGGGGAATATTTTGATAAGCAATATTGAACTTTACAAGATGGACTTTGAATAATTAAAACAATACGTAAATTTTGAATTTTTGTCCTACAGTCCCATTAAGGACTTGTATGATATAATATTTATATGAAGCAATCTCGCAGAATGGGAAAAGAAATTTCTGCAATAAGTGTTTGAACAAAAAGGCTTTGAAATCACAAGAGGATCTTTCATTTGGTATCAAGAAAAATGGGCTGCCTCCTTAAATAAGGGTTTAAAATGGGCACAAAATTCTGTAAAATTGCAATCTGTACCTCATTCAATGATCAAACATATTTTGTGATACATTACAGCAAGAAAAGATATTCATCTTAACGATTTGCAACAATATATTATAAAATTTTGGTCATAAATTACGTAAACGAGGGGTTGCAAGGGGCTAAAATGCTTTTATGCTTTATGTCTTCTTATTTTTTAAGTCATTAACAAAAGATGTTAAGAATACCGTTAAAAATAAGAATCTTTAAATTTAATGAACGAAAACTTCATGACATTCTCCTTTAACGAATATCTCAGTCAAAATCACATCTCATCTTATCGAGAAATTCAACGGAAGACCTACTTGTTGCTCGCAACGAGATCTCATCTAGTTAAGGTCTTCCGTCTCCAACGGAAGACCTTATTGTTTTCGTTCGGTTTCTTTTTCTCTATTATTATTATTATTATTATTTTTCTTACCGATTTTGTGCACGTGATTTCTCAGAAACGGCTGGACCGATTCTTACCAAATTTTCAGATCTGATAGATATTTATCTGAACCTTGTCGGAAATTTTTTAAGTACGTCGTCACTTCCGGTCGTGAGATATGGACGATTTACTGATTTTTAGAGGGTCAGCTTGTCCTGAGATCTCCTCCTAAACGACTTAAGATATCGACTTGAGATTTTCAGTGAAGGTAGAGGAAGGATAGTAGATGTGACATTTTGCATATAGAGCTTTCCAGGTAAAAGGCATCGACGCTCGCCTGGGCTCGAAAAATAGCCTCATACTCATCTCGCAAAAATTGACACGTTTTCTTTTATATCTTTTTACCTGTTAATATTTTGTTAAGACATATATAATAAAAAATGTGCAATATAGTAAGACCTTTCATTTGATATCAAGTAAACGGGATTAGCCCTTCAAATTAGGGGCATAGAGGGGCCAAAAGTCTCTCGTCTTTAACTTTTTTATAGTCAATATTTTGTGATACATTACTGAAACAAAGATATTCAACTTAACAATTTGCAACAATATATACTAAAAATTTGATCATATGTTATGTAATAAAGGGCATGCACGTGTGCTAGAATTTTTTTTTAAACTTTATATTTCGAAAAGCGTGAATATTTTAATAATCAATATTGAACAAAAGATGGTCAAAATAATGTTACCAACAAAATGCATACTTTTAATTTTTTCTATTTCATTTTCTTCCGTCGACACTTCCGTTATAAACAGGAAGTGTTAAAATATACGATTTCTTTTCAATGAATGAATTTAAATGTTCGTTTGAGACTTAAAGAATGCATTCCATATATAGCATTTCGACAGGGAATATGGCACAAAACGGAGTTGTCTTAAAATGAGGCACATCGAAACTTTCAGGGACAATTACTGCATGCTTATGTATTAGTTGAAAGTTATATAAACAAACGGTTCTCGGAAATTAAAAGAAGAAAGCTTGATATCATGAAGTTGATTGGAATTGATTGATCCTACATTTTTTGTGTTTCTAAACATATTTTGAAGAATTCTTGTGCTTTTTTGAAGAATGTTTATCCCAACACAGGTCTTATTTCACATCAGACTTAGGAAAACCTTTTCGTTGCTCGCAACGAGGCATCTTTTTATTATTAATATTATTATTATTCTTCCAACCGATTTTGTGCACGCGATTTCTCGAAACGGCTGCGGCCGATTTACATGAAATTTTCATATGTAATAGCTAATCAACCTATCTTGATAAAATTTTTAAACGTTTTTATGACGTCACTTCCGGTCGTGAGATATGGCAATTTTCTGATTTTAAATGCAATTTTGTCTTGATTTAGTAGCGAAAACTGCTTAAGATATGAAGTGAAGATTAATTGGAGATGATAGTTCATGATTTATAGCGTTGCACAATCGCCTTTTCGTGCGTGTCAGTACTTCCGGTCGCAACCGAAAGCGAATTTAAAAAACGTAATTTTTCAACTTTTCTTTTTTAATATTTTTGTTTTAGAATTGAATAGATACCCTTTTGCAGAAGCGAAATATGTAATTTGTTTGAAAATCGAAAAAGCCAATCTCGAGATATTTGAATTTGAAAACGCGAAGCGGCGATCCCATGGCTAAATGGTTAGCGCGTTGGATTGTCACGCGGGCGACCCGGGTTCGATCCCCCGTGTGACCAAAAAATTTTATCATTTTTTCTGCTCGATTTTTCAATATTTTTAAACTTCAAACCAATTGGAACAATATATTATAAACTTTTAAGCATATCTTGCGTAATTAGGGGTCACAAGGCCAGAATGTAAATCTTTGACGCTTTATATCTCTTGAAAAGGAGGGATATTTTGATAAGCAATATTGAACAAAAGATGGTCAATATAATGTTCTTAACAATATAATACTTTGAATTTTTGTAAAATGGTCCCATTAAGGACTTACGCAGTGGCCCCTACATATTACAATTTAGCATATCTCCACAACGAATAGAAATCTCTGAATAAGTTGTTGAACAAAAAATCTTCAAAATCACAAGACCTTTCATTTGATATCAAGAAAATATGGCTGACCCCTCAAATTAAGGGCTCATGAGGGAGCCAAAAGTCTTTTATCTGTAACTCTCTAAATGAACAATATTTTGTTATACATTACTGAAGCAAAAGTGTATTATCTTAACTTTGCAACAATATATGATACAATTTTGATCATATATTACGTAATTAGGGGTCACAAGGGGGCAGAATGTCAAATGTTTGACGCTTTATATCTCGTTAATGGGGTATTTTGAAAAGCAATATTGAACAAAAGATGGCCAGAATAATGTTCTGCAACAATATGCATACTTTGAATTTTTGTAAAATGGCCCCATTAAGGACTTGTAGGAGTGGCCCCTAAATATTTCATTTTTTGATATCTCCACAACAAATAGAAATCTCTGAATAAGTGTTAAACAAAAAATCTTCAAAATCACAAGACCTTTCATTTAATATCAAAAAAAGGGACTGAACCCTCAAATTAGGGGCTCAGAGGAACCAAAAGTCTTTCATCTATAACTTTCTAATGATCAATATTCTTTAAATTTTGAACAAAAGTATTGATCTAACGATATTCTACAATATATGATCAAAAAAATTTGAAATCATATGCACGTGTGCTGCAATCTAGGGGTTGCAAGGAACTTTAAAATGCTATATTTTTTATGTTTTTTGATGAAATATTTTTAAATTTTGAACAAAAGATGTTTAGAATACCCTGATAAAAATGAGAAATTTTAAATTTAATGAAGGAAAACTTAAAGTCATTCTCTTTTGATGAATATCTTTAAAATCACATCTCATCTTATTTTGTTGAGAAATGCTTTGAAATTTAAAAATTTCAAAGTAGTGCTTAACTAAAGAGATATCCTGCAATATGATTTACAAAAAAATGTGCTTCAAATTTATATCAATTCATTTGTAGCAGGAATCTAGATTTTTCTGAAACTATGAAATGGCTATATATATCTCTTTTTTTCAACCAAACAGAGAAATGCCGGTCATTTTGAACTTAGAAAATAAAGGATAATTTACTTTTGAAGGTATAGCTTATCTTGCATCAGACAAGCAAATGAGCGTAGGTATGAGGAACGAGTAGAAATTAAAACAATACATTTTGAAATTTTTTACGGATTTGATAATTATTTCATACTTTTCGAAAGGATGTTTTGATATATAGTATATATGTAAATATATAATTTTTCTAGACAGACATCATCTGTTTCATAACTCCCATGCCCTTATTGATGCAACAACAGACAATTAAAACCTTATCAATAGCAAGAATGGACTCTGTAGACATGAAATATCACAAATTGTATATATCTTCTCACCGTAATTCTTTTCGAGAAATGAAACCAAAATGTGGAACGAACTTTCTTAACACCCTTTAGAAATTCAACGGAAGACCTACTCGTTGCTCGCAACAAGATCTCATCTAGTTAAGGTCTTCCGTCTTCAGCGGAAGACCTTCTTGTTATTCTTAGGTTTCTTTTCCACTATTTTTATTATTATTATTATTATTGTTTTTTTTTCTTACCGATTTTGTGTGCACGATTTCTCGGAAACGGCTCGTTCGATTTTGATGAAACTTTCAGGACTGATAGAACATCAAACAAACCTGAATAAAATTTTTTGTTTTGATGACTTCACTTCCGGTTTTGAGATTTCAGCGATTTAGTGATTTTCAGGGGGTCTCATTGTCCATCATTTTTCTCTAAAATGCCTTTAGACAGAAACATGAGATTTTCAGCGATGATAGAGCAATGTGTGCTCTTTTGTCACACACCACTCTTTCTCTCCGGAAGTGCCGCACGTCGGCGCTCGCTATGGCTCGAAAAAAGTTCTATCAGGGACTTAGAAATTTTTGACACCTTTTCTGCAATATCTTTTTACATGTTAACATTTTGTAAAGACATATAGAACAAAACTTGTTGAAAATGTCACAATCTTTTAAAAAATATCAATCATAAGGGGCTGGCCCCTATAATAAAGGGCCAAAAAGGGCAAAAAGTTTTTCCTTTATATCTCAAAAAGTATTGAGAATTTGTAATACGTCCAAGAAGCAAAGTTGTTAAAAATGTCAAGCTTTATCTAATGGACTCGTCAAAATTCGTCCGGCGACGTCACTTCCGGTCAAACCGGAAGTAGTCAAAAATTGCATATTTTTGCCGTTCTTGACAGGTTTTTGGGTAACTTATGTCACTGGAAGCTTAAATCTGAATTTTCCGTCGGTCCACGTCACTTCCGGTCAAACCGGAAGTAGCCAAAAATGGCTTAGTGTTGCATTAATTAATAAAGATTTGGAGGATTAAACCATTTTTGAACTTCATTACTCTTTTTTTTTTTTATTAAAATGAAAGTTACAGATGCACTTCCGGTCAAGCAGGACGGAAGACCTACTCGTTGCTTTGCAACGAGCTCGGCTCTAGTTATTATTATTATTCTTATTTTTTTGACTTTCTAATTTTGTGCACGCGATTTCTCAAAGACTACTGGATAAAATTACATGAAATTTTCACGACAGATGTGTTGTTACATGAATTTAGTATATCCGAGAGAAAATTTGGAAACTCACTTCAGGTGCCAAGTTACGGACAATTTTCTGAAATTAAAATGACATTTTGTCCATGATTAAACTCAAAAACGGTAAAAGATATCAATATGAAACTTTCAGGGATTATAGATCGTGATATATACTATCCAGGACGCGACTTTTTGCTAGTCGTCGGTACTTCCTGACGTTAGGAGAAGCGAATTGAAAAAATCGTATTTTCTAACTTTTTTGTTTTTCAATATTTTTCATTTATTTTTGGAATGTTAATAGAAACCCTTCTATTGATGCTGACTATATAAGTTGTTTGAATATTGGTTAATCTGAACTCTAGATATTAATATTTGAAAATCTGAAGCAGATCCAAGATGGCGGCTGCCACTGTCAACTCCGCCATTTCGCGAGTAGGGGTTTATGGAGGCAGCTGAGCGTTTGATTACACCATTTTGACATAAGGATACATGAAATGTAAAAAACTACTTAGACTTTCACGTAGTAGTACGTTGTAATTACGTGTCAATCTTAAAACTTAATTTCCGTTTCACTGCTTTAGTTTAACTGGGCTAGATACGATATGTAATGTGTACAATGTGTTAAATATACCTTCTTAACGTCGAAATAAAATAAAAGCGATAAGAACGTTTTATTTATTTAATTTCATTGAAGCTATCACACCTATTTTATAGATCAGTCCAAAGAAAAGGCGCGAATATTTACTCGTGGCATTTGGCGAGAAATTATCAATAGTGGCCCGCCTTTTATAATTCTTTGACAGATGTACTGTTGCATATGTATACACAAGTATATTTAGAGCAGTGCTCCCAATAGCTTAATAGTTTGCGCGTTAATAGATCACGTAGTAATTACGTTACAATTCTGTGTCAAACTAAAGATTTATTCCAGGGTCTTCTCAAACGTCTTCTGTAACTGGTTTGGTTGGTTCTCAAAGTAGAAAAGGAAAGGACTAAATGTGCAAATGAGAGATACCTATTATCATCTGTTTTGCACGACAGAAAAACAGATCTTAAATCATAGTTATAAGTAATAGTTTTTCAAGAAACAATATCGATGCATGTATATAGTAAGTATAAAACGTATAACCACTGTTTTTCCCATGCACACTTGTGTGATATTAAACGAATAGAAAAGACAAAAATAAGAAAACCATTTTAATAAGATTGTCTAATGGAGTTTATATTAACATTCTTTTCTCAAAGATCTGAATCAAGTTATTGAACATAAATGGTATCTGATTCCTTGACTGTCGTAGAGCGAGGCATGTTTTTCGGCGAAACATTTCAACCTATTTATGAAAGTGTAACTAATCGG
Source organism: Saccostrea cuccullata (assembly GCF_032062105.1). Taxonomy (NCBI): domain Eukaryota; kingdom Metazoa; phylum Mollusca; class Bivalvia; order Ostreida; family Ostreidae; genus Saccostrea; species Saccostrea cuccullata. Next base: position 45,469 of record NW_026926648.1, on the reverse strand, counting down.
CATAGTTCACTTCTTAGACGGGAAATAAAATAAATTAAATTATAGTCATTTCACCTGCTTTTGTGTTACTTTTCTATAGAATGTGTACAATGTTTTAAATATATTTTCTAAACCTCGAAATGTAGGCTATGAGAATGTTCTTTTTTCTTAATTTCATTGAAGCTATCACACCTATTTAATAGATCAGTCCAAAGTGTTACTTTTCTATAGAATGTGTACAATGTGTTAAATATATTTTCTAAACCTCGAAATGTAGGCTATGAGAACGTTCTTTTTTCTTAATTTCATTGAAGCTATCACATCTACAACTTACAGGTAACGTTTTAAAAGTTTCATTCATAAAAAATTAGTTCCCCTAATGTCATCTGAAAATTTGCTATCATTCATTTTTCCTATGTTTTGTCTGTAGAATTTATAATTATTTTATTTAATTTTTTTTTATCTTGAGAAAATAAAGATTGTCAGCTGCATTTATTAGCATTGCGCGTTTTCTTGTATATCTATTACTTGCATATGAATAATGCCATTAAATAATATAGAAGAAATCGACTCCATTTCCATCTTTTTTATTTCATTCATAAATCCTTGGATCCGCTCGAGCAGCTGCGCATGGCCTCATCGCTACTATAAACAAAACAGTCATCACGCCGAAAATGTTCATGTTTCCGCTAAACTTAGAAAGTTTATACAAGGTGTATTAAGGTCTTCCGTCTTCACGGAAGACCTTATAGTTATTCTATTGTTTCTTTATTAAGGTCTTCCGTCTTCACGGAAGACCTTATTAGCTCACCTGAGCCGAAGGCTCAAGTGAGCTTTTCTGATCAAAATTTGTCCGTTGTCTGTCGGTGTCGTTGTTGTCGTTGTCGTCGTCGTCTTTTCACATTTTCATCTTCTTCTCAAGAACCACTAGGCCATTTTCAACCAAACTTGGCAAAAAGTATCCTTGGGTGAAGGGGATTCAAGTTTGTTCAAATGAAGGGCCACGCCCTTTTCCAAGGGGAGATAATCATGAATTTATTAAAAATTAATGGCATTTTTAAAAAATCTTCTTCTCCAGAACCGCTGGGCCAGGAGAGATCAAACTCATGTGGAAGCATCATCAGGTAGTGTAGATTCAAGTTTGTTCAAATCATGACCCCCGGGGCAAGGGTGGGGCCAAAATGGCCGACCCAAGTTTTACATAGGAATATATAGGAAAAATCTTTAAAAATCTTCTTCTCCAGAACCACTGGCCAGGAAAAATGAAACTCATGTGGAATCATCCTCAGGTAGTGTAGATTCAAGTTTGTTCAAATCATGACCCCCGGGGCAAGGGTGGTGCCAAAATGGCAGACCCTAGTTTTACATAGGAATATATAGGGAAAATATTTAAAAATCTTCTTCTCAAGAACCACTGGGCCAGGAAAGATGAAACTCATGTGGAATCATCCTCAGGTAGTGTTAATTCAAGTTTGTTCAAATCATGACCCCTGGGGCAAGGGTGGGGCCAAAATGGCCGACCCTAGTTTTACATAGGAATATAATAGAAAAATCTTTAAAAATCTTCTTCTCCAGAACCACTGAGCCAGGAAAGATGAAACTCATGTGGAATCATCCCCAGGTAGTGTAGATTCAAGTTTGTTCAAATCATGACCCCTGGGGCAAGGGTGGGGCCAAAATGGCCGACCCGAGTTTTACATAGGAATATATAGGAAATATCTTTAAAAATCTTTCTCCAGAACCACTGGGCCAGGAAAGATGAAACTCATGTGGAATCATCCTCAGGTAGTGTAGATTCAAGTTTGTTCAAATCATGACCCCCGGGGCAAGGGTGGGGCCAAAATGGCCGACCCAAGTTTTACATAGGGATATATAGAGAAACCTTTTAAAATCTTCTTTTCAAGTACTTCCAAGCTATGATTAGTGATATTTATATGGAACCATCCTCAGGTAGTGTAGATTCTAGTTTGTTCAGATGATGAATGCCTGGAGGGGGGGGGGGGGGGTAAATTCAAGCCCAATGTGCTCAGGTGAGCGCTGTGGCCCCTGGGCCTCTTGTAGTTATTGTACTGTTTCTTATTATTGTTAATGTCTTGCGACTTCCTTCGGAAGACCTTATTGTTTTCCTTCTGTTTTTAGCTCACCTGAGCCGAAGGCTCAAGTGAGCTTTTCTGATCACATTTTGTCCGTCGTCCGCCCGTCCGTCTGTCTGTCTGTCCGTCTGTAAACTTTTCACATTTACGACTTCTTCTCAAGAACCACTGGGCCAATTTAGACCAAACTTGGTACAAAGCATCCTTGGGTGAAGGGGAATTTAAATTGTTAAAATGAAGGGACATATCCCCTCGCAAGTGGAGATAATCAAGAAAAGAGAAAAATAGGGTTGGGTCATTAAAAAATCTTCTTCTCAAGAACCACTGGGCCAGTAAAGATGAAACTTATGTGGAAGCATCCTGGGGTAGTGTAGATTCTAAATTGTTCAAATCATGACCCCCGGGAGAATGGTGGGGCCGCAATGGGGAATCCAAGTTTTACATAGAAATATATAGGAAAAATCTTTGAAAATCTTCTTCTCAAGAACCACTGGGCCAGAAAAGCTGAAACTTATGTGGAAGCATCCTGGTATAATGTAGATTCTAAATTGTTCAAATCATGACCCCCGGGGGAAGGGTGGGGCCACAATGGGGAATCAAAGTTTTACATAGAAATATATAGGAAAAATCTTTGAAAATCTTTTTCTCAAGAACCACTAGGTCAGAAAAGCTGAAACTTTTGTGGAAGCATCCTGGCGTAGTGTAGATTCTAAATTGTTCAAATCATGACCCCCGGGGGAAGGGCGGGGCCACAATGGGGTATCAAAGTTTTACATAGAAATATATAGGAAAAATCTTTGAAAATCTTATTCTCAAGAACCACTGGGCCAGAAAAGCTGAAACTTATGTGGAAGCATCCTGGTATAATGTAGATTCCAAATTGTTCAAATAATGACCCCCGGGGGAAGGGCGGGGCCACAATGGGGAATCAAAGTTTTATATAGAAATATATAGGAAAAATCTTTGAAAATCTTCTTCTCAAGAACCACCGGGCCAGAAAAAGTGAAGCTTATGTGGAAGCATTCTGGGGTAGTGTAAATTCTAAATTGTAGGAATCATGACCCCCGGGGGAAGGGCGGGGCCACAATGGGGTATCAAAGTTTTACACAGAAATATATAGGAAAAATCTTTGAAAATCTTCTTCTCAAGAACCACTGGGCCAGAAAAAGTGAAGCTTATGTGGAAGCATTCTGGGGTAGTGTAAATTCTAAATTGTAGGAATCATGACCCCCAGGGGAAGGGCGGAGCCATTATAGGGGAATCAAAGTTTTACATAGAAATATATAGGAAAAATCTTTGAAAATCTTCTTCTCAGGAACCACTGGGCCAAAAAAGCTGAAACATATGTGCCCATGGAAGGATCATGGGGTAGTGTAGATTTCAAAATGTCTAAATTATGATCAGTGGGGTAGGGTGGGGATGCATTATGTATAACAAGGGGGAAATCTGGTAAAGAACAGAATGGTCAAAGCATCTCAGGTGAGCGATGTGGCCCATGGGCCTCTTGTTTATTAAGGTCTTCCGACTTCCTTCGAAAGACCTTATTGTTTTCCTTCTGTTTTTTATTATTATTATTCTTTTTTCATAGTACAGCCGATATCTCAGCTATGAGTAGACAGATTTCAACGATTTTTTCAGGGAAGATATCATGAGAATATCTCCAGACGTGTTTTTCATTTTTTCAAAATTTACTTCCGTTCGCAATTTTTGGGGATTTTTTTATTTTTTAAAAGGCATTTTGTCCAGCAGTTTTCTCAGAACGGCTAAAGATATGAAAGTGAAACTCACTGAGGTGATAGAACATCGAACTCCGTTATGGGGAACGGCCTTTATTTTTCGTCGTCGGCACTTCCGGTCGCAAACGGAAGTGAATTCAAAAAGTCCGATTTTTCAACTTTTTTGTTTTTGAATATTTTTCTTTAGGATTTACATGGTTTATAGAGTGTCTTATGAGAATTCTAAATATGTGTTCAATATCTTGATGCGTGCATATATTGAAAAGATATGACCAAACCAAGCTTTGTCCCACTGTTGTGGTTTCGAATCCCGCTGTGGGCGTTGAAATATTTTTTTTGTTTCTGTCTTTTTTCAGTTGCAAATGACTTTTCTCTCTTTTTTAACATGTATTGAAGATTTTGCCGATTTTTAAAACCTTTTTTTGAGATATTTTGAGGAATACCTGTAATAATCATGAGATATGTTGAGAGGCTGCTGTAAATGAACATAAACGAAAGAAATACATTCTGAAATTTTATGGGATGATGCAGCATAGAATTCTAACGAAAATCGGTCGGAAGACCTGCTTGTTGCACCAGCAACAAGAACGCATCTAGTTATTATTATTATTCTTTTTATTATTTTTTTCCCAAAATTTTGTGCACGCGATTTCTCGAAGACTACTGGATGGAATTACATGAAATTTTCAGAAAAGATGTGTCGTAAAATGAATTTGATCTATCTGAGCGATTTTTTGAAAATTCCAATCTGGTGCCAAGTAACGGGACATTTCCTGATTTTAAATTGACATTTTGTCCGCGGTTAATCTCAAGAACGGTAAAAGATATCAATGTGAAACTTTCAGGTATTATAGATCGTGATAGATACTATCCAGGATGCAACCTTTCGTTCGTCGTCAATACTTCCTGTCTTTAGGAGATGCGAATTGAAAAAAGCGTATTTTCTAACTTTTTTGTTTTCCAATATTTTTTATCTAATTTTTGAAATAGTAATAGAGACCTTTCTATTGATATTCGGCCCCGTTCCCAATGAAAAAAAGGTATCTTTTTTCCCAAAAGAAAGGTGAAAATTTCCCAATTTTATAGCAAAATATAATTAAAAAATAAAAGTTCATGACTGTCACTCAGAAAGACAAATAACGGCAATATCAACACTCAAATGTAGTTATGACAAAGCTAATATACTTTCATAAAGATCCCCCACCTAGAGAAGTAAAGCCACGAAGGTGCATAAACGGCCTATACTTTTCAGGAAAATTTAACTCAAGTAAACCAGAAATAACGGTATAAGTATTATCTACTAGCATCCAACTTAAAAGGTTTACGACACATTCTTTATTTGATGATGTCATATTTGTACAGTAAACGTCTAAACACGTGCACTTTGCTAATTTTTAGCAAAATTTAACGTTTTTTACATGATTACTGTAGAAGTACTTTTTTCGGCATGGTATTAATTTACACTATGTACGCGGTCACAAATTTTCCGCGGAAAATTGCACAAGGGTACTTAATATAAATGCAAGGCATTTAGTGATCGTCTAAAAAATCCGCGTAATTTTCTACCCACGGATTAAACAGAAATTGTGATTCCGCGGAATTATGACCCCGTGGAAAAAGGTACTTCTACAGTAATTCAAAATTTGGCCCTGGCCACACCCTACAAACAAAATTAAAAAGAGGATATAAAAATTAATACATGAGGCATATTTTTATTTTGTTTGTCGGGTGTGGCCATATTGAAAACTTAACTTTTCCTTCCACCCAAAATATTTTTATGCAAAGGCTGCAACATTAATTCACCATTTACTTACGCCAAATAAAGCATTTTATTGTTTAACGTAGGTCGCGGGTTTGCTGACGTCATTAAAACTGGGTACGCAATTTATAAGATTTGGGCGACTTTCATGTGCACATCTGATTGTGACGTCACGGTGAGAAAGGGAAAAATTCAGTACATTATCTAGCTATAATTTTTGTTGAAATTGGTAGTTTAGTGTAACAGTATACATAGAACATGCTGAAGTTATAAGAAATAATGAAAGCTAATTTTGATTCGAATGACCATCACTGAAAGTGTTAGAAAGCGTTTCGTTTTGTGTTATCAGTCGCATCTTCTCGGGTCTATTCTGAGAGCACATGTACTTATTTTGGAAATAAATTTTAACCCTTGTATCATGTATGATTTATAAATATTAAATACATGTATTAAATGTGTATAATTATAAAACAGGTTACCTAACTCCGAATTACACTCGATACCCCCTCCTCAGAAATGCACTCATGTTAGTGTACACTTTCAGTGGAAATGCACTAACAAACTATTACCATTGTCTTCTACGATAATTTATCTACACAATCATATATGACATGCATGTCTTTGTTTTCATTTATCTCCGTAAACAGCAAAACTGTGATGGAAAGTCGAACTCAATTGTGAAAGGGTATGTGCTAATCTCGGACAAATCTATATACAGGTTCATCACAAATTAAAAAATGCAAAGGAACTACCGGGGTAATACTAAAGAAACATAAACTAAATTATATACATTTTTTGAGCGGCATTGACCTCTTGTAAATAATCACAGGCACATAGGATATGACTCCCTCCCTACTTTCCATTTTTTACTTTCTAACGCCAGGGGTGAGTAAACTTTTTTCAATTTTTGAATATTAACTCCACCCTATATGTGCATGTTGATTTAATCGAAATATTTACTAATCGGAGGCACATAAAGAATTATATAAATGGAAATCTGAAAAGGAAGAAGAGTGTGTTTCAAATTTATCGATGTCTGCATATTCCATGATTCTCTACGCTTTAGATAGTGATCATGCAAGTGAAGATTAAACGAAAAACATGTATTTAAAAACAGCATAAAGAGATAAAAGGGTAACACTTTTCATAACATGCAATACGTATTAAAAATCCAAAATAGGAAAAACCCCAGAAAAACAGAAGGAGGGTCTATACTCCAAGTGCCTGTAAGTAACGGCACGCGTTGTTGTTAATAGTTGCATGTACATATTTTATTCGCTGTGTTGCTTTCCATGTTCATTATTTCAGTAGAATTAATGTTATATGTATACATTGAAAGTGTAAGAACAAAATAAAATCTGCCTGTTGATTACGCCAAATAAAATTAATGTTTAATTTGTCGTCTCATTTACCCCTCTTAAAATTCCTTTTAACCCTTTAACGCCCAGAGACGCCTTTTGACGCCTTTTCAGCATCACGGATATTTAACGGCTGGCGTTTCGTAAATAATTGGAATACAACAAAACAATTGATATTTTCGTAAACTAGAGAAGAAACTGAATACTTTTGCTACACGAAGTTTTTCTATATGATGCTAAGAAATTATCGTAAACTTGTAGTCAATATTGCATATTCTACTAGGAAGTTGATAAAATGGCGCATAAATGACTGATTTTGTGCTATCTTCTGTGGCCTTTAACTAAATTTCAACACAAAATGATTTTTTTAAAAATATCATAACCCGAAAGTTTGAAATTTTCCCTACATTTTTTTATTGCAAACCTTTTAAGGTATATGAATTCGTTACAGAGATATTTGTTGTTGAAAATTGGATCTTTTTTAGAGTAAAACACAAAAAATGCACTATGACGTCATTTGACGTTTTACATATGTATAATGAAATTGTGTATGAACGCAATGTAAAACGAACTGATTCTTTTGATACTTGAAACAGATTAATTTTTTTTTAATGACTTATTTATAAAGAAGAGTTAATGTTCGACATGATCTGAGCCATTAGCATAATAAATGATTTTTCCATAGCTTTGGGAGAGATATTAGGCACATGTAATAATTGTCGTTTGCTCAGCTCCCCGATTGCGCACACATGTTTCAGAAATCCCTGTCGAATTTGTGTCATTTCTACATGTACTTTATCTTGCATATCATTTAAAATAAAAAAAAAAATTACCGGTACAAGCATATTCATGGGGGTCAGAAGCAAATTGAAAGGGGGGGGGGCTAATCGAAAGTGGGGGGGGGGGGCTAAACCAACAAAAAAGGTAAATCCCAATTGTCGTTCATGAGGAGAGTAGCGTATCAGAAACCCTTGGCTAGCGAAGATGAATGCCTCTATAGTGTCTATTTTTGCAAAGAAGTGTGGGGGGGGGGGGGGGGGGAGGCTCACCCTCAACCCCGGTTTCGACGCCTATGATATTTATAATACAAGCATATTTATAATTTAATCGTTCCTTTATATACGGTAATCAACATTTTAAGTTTGCTTTTTTCGAGTCCTAATATTTTTTACTTTGAAAAGAGAAATGTTTTTTGTATGAAGGCGAAAATCTATACATTTTACTGTGAGCCATTTTTATTATGATGTCAGAAATAAAAAAAAAATATATAAATTAAGCATCCACATTCACATTGAAATCACGGGGAATACTAGCAGGTCTAATTTTTCTAGTTGATGAGGGAATACCGCGGGTATATATATTTGTTACCTACGCAAATTACATGGAAATGAGGCGATAATAAAATCGTGAAATTTTCGTTTGAATTATTTGCCTTTCTGTTACCATAGTTATTTTGTACACAGAGGGGAACAAAGCTTGAATGTCCATGCATGTAAGATGAGATTCATTTCCACTGCCACTTTGAATAAAAGAAATAGGGGAAAATGTCTTTTCAAAAAGAGAGAGATCGCGAGAGAGAGAGAGATGTCGTCACTGAGTTGCACATAGTCCGAAAAATCTGATGTTTTCCTGTCTTTTTTTTTTATGAAACCCGTCTGTCTGTTTGTCAGGGCTCCCCCTCTAATTATTAAAATTAATGTTTTTCATTATATTCCAGCTTAAATTTCAGTTTATTTATTTTTTACAGAACTGTAAAGCGTTTTTAGAATCAATACTTCTGTATTTATTAAAAATATATTAATACAAGTATTTGCATGTAAATTTGTTTTATATCATAAGAACTGTGAAAGTAAGTCAGTGCTGTGATTTAAAATCATATCTCAAGCCATGGTCCCTAGTCCACTTTTTGCCTCTAGAATTTCTTACATTTTGGCCGTGTTTAGACAGTATTGTTTTAGAATTGTTCTAGTATTGTGTGTCTTTCTAGTGTATTTATTTTACGGTAGAAAAGCACAAACATGGTGCGTCCCTAAATAAAAGTCGGTGAGATTGCTTTGCATAATCCTCCTGAATGAAATATAATAGCAATTTAACAGATAAATGTGCCCTGCGGCAGAAATTATGCTTTTTTTTTTTTGGTCAATGACTGGTAGTAGTCCACCTTTTTCATTTCATTTGCAGACCAGTAAAAAGTTCCAAAGTCATGAACACTCGTATTAATTCATGTGCTGTCACTAAGTCGTTATAATTAAATCACAATGCAAAAATTTTACACTTTGGTATACGTAGGCCTATATTTGCTAACAAGTGCCACATTTTTTTTTTCATTTCACATGATGCGATTGGGGGGGGGGGGTAAGTTCACAGTCTGAATGACATAACATTTATAACACATTTTGATGAACTATTACATGTATTTATCTAAACAAATTTTGTCATTCTTCTCAGAGTTAAAACAAGTGTATAGAACTTGATGAATTAAAAAATTTGGGATAAACTAAAAAAGACTCCCTCATTGAATAGTCTCTTTAGAGATTAGCCGGGATAACAAGTATGTATATTTAGGAAGCTGAGAGAGTTAATTATACATGTACTGTCACAAAAAATAAATAAAACCAAGCGAGTACGTAGAATATTTACCAGATAATCGCGCCAAAATAGCAAAATGTGCCATTTGAAATCAAAGTCACCTGTGTCATTTTTAAAACACTGTAGAAATAAATTAATGAAAGTTAAATCAGAAGTATCGGGAAATTATGCCTAATGAAGCTCTACAAGCTTTTGGTAAAACTTGTGTTTTCACAGCAGAAATCAGCGGAAAATATTTTTTTTTTAAATGTCCCTTTCAGCTATAGTGAATTGTTATTCAATAAATACATTCCCAAGCTTTTATCGATTCACAAAAAAGGGGGGGGGGGTATCTTTGCAGAGAGATATATTTGATTTTATATGAGTTAAACCTATGGAGGAAGGATCATCTATCCATATCCATAAGTATTTTGAAATCTTGAGTACTAAAGTGTGGTGGAGTTTAAAAGCTTGATTTCGATATATATATTTCTTCTAGCCCCCTTATAAAAAGAGTTGTAACTAAGAACAATTAACAATATGACACATATTAATACAATAATTTAATCACTATATATAGTGAACGCATGTTTGTAGTAAAATTCTCATTTTTATTGAACTCAGGGGGTGTTAAATGTAGGATGAAATCGAAAGTTAGTGTGCGTAGTTCTTTGCCATGGCCCTATGACCTTCTTTTGAAACTTGTTGATAAACTGATGATATAGTATGTTCGAGTACATAACAGGTTTTTGGGAATTCTCAGGTTCAGATTGCTGAAATCTTCAAGCAATCTATTTTATTCTATAGTAAAACTATAATAAATAGAGGGGATATTTGATGTCAAAAACGACTGGGCATTACACATGTGCATCTAAACATCTGGCACCGTTCACGGTAGAGCGATCGTGCAGTGATCGGGAGGTCGTGAGTTCGAATCTCGGCAGCGACTAACCAAGGGATCTTGATCATACCAACGCTTGCCGTGACACGGGACCTCGGTTTTAAGGTCTCATCCAAAGGACCCACAATTTTCACTTCAAGTGCCAAGAACGTGTCGAAGGAACAGTTGCTACCCAATTTATATTGACTTATACTGCTCAATGGTCATGTAAAGGTCAAAGGTCAAATTTTGATGCCCTTCAATCCATCGTTATATATGGGGACATCTATTTATGAGTGTAACATTAAAATTTTTCAATAAATCAATTCAATACAATGGCCTTTTCCCGAAGGAGCAAAAAAACGGGTATTTGAGGCCCGATGTTTTCTGGTATGATCCTGATGACATCAAATCATCATTATTATCATTTCACTGACAAAAATGAGATACTCTTTAGAGCAATATTCTTCCTCATCTTTCGACCAACGTTTTATAAATGTAAACTTTTGTAATTTAATGAGCAGCATGGCATTGAATATAAATTTCATGTGTTGCTGAAATCGTAACAATTCTTAAGATGTCCTCTTCCCAATATTTCCAATTTTTGTTACCATGGCAACAATTTTTATTTAAATAATAGTACTAAAATAAAGAACTGTGTATGTACATGTAAGTGTTTTCTACATGTTTAACAATCTTTATTGAAACCAATGAAAATCTATGACACGGAAAACGATTTGAAAATTGCTTACGACAATCATGCAACTGTAATGGCACAAGGCCTTACCATGCTTACGTATTGCGGACATTATCTAATTGTCAAACCCTCTCTTACAAATAAAATTCACCAGTATAACTTTAAAATCAAGTTAAGATTTATTTTAGTTATTCGATGCATGCCTCTTTGTAAACTTAAAAAAAACTTTTTCAATATAAACAGTGAATGCATTTTAAAATACTTATACTCGGGAGGATATTTGGCGGGAATTGATTTATAAGAAGTTATTGTTGATTTGATAGCCTTGCTGAATTTTCTAAAGAAAAAGGATGTATACAAAGCGTAAAAAACATATTTCGGGGTTGGAGGTTGGGGGTGTTAGTAGTCCTTGACTTCTAAATTATCTTCATACCTACGACTTTTCAAACAAACTTAGATCACAGATCTGCGATTTCAATGGGGATGGGGAGTCTTCCTTTTCCATACAAGGTCACTTTTATTTTGCAAATTCCGGCGAGAATCATCGCATGAATAAAACAAAAAAAAAGAAAAGATACGGTAAGAAATAAACACATAAAGAAAATTAAAAAAAAACAACTAAAGGACTGATTGTTGGTTTACGCCTTTTAGATGAATTTTCACTAATATTAAACGTAATAAGCTGAAAGGGAAAAATGTCTAATAATTATTTTATTGAATTATTATGATACTGGGCATTATAAAGAAGATACATGTGAATTTCCTTTTTCTTAAAATCCGTATAATTTTTTTTTTTGCTCTGTATACCGGATCAATATTCACGTCAAGCGTGACGTCGCGATATTTTATGAAATTGTTCTAAAAAATGCAACATTTTTCAATATAAAAGCAATTATCTACAATTAAATTATGAAAAAATGAACCCGAAGACTTATTAATTTTTTTACATAGATTTATTTCAAATCAATTCTATTTTTAAATACCAAAGGATAAACAAATTCGTCTGCACGATTTAAAATTTATTGATACTTTTTTAATCAAAACCTTGCCTGAAAACAAGCCAAAAACGATGTTTTCCCTATACAATTCAATAGAATACCGTTGAGAATGTAACAACAACAATGACATCTTTGGAGTTCAATCACACAAAAACGGTGCAGACGAATTTTCAAAAATTTTCAGAGAATGGAAATCAAAGGTAGAGAAATCAAATAGGAAATTTTCATGGTATGTTTTTGAACACTTTTAAAAGCCCTGTAAACCCGCGACCTACATGTACGTTAAATGAATAAACACAATCAATTGTACAAAAATTAAATTTACGAGAGCTAAATGCCCAGTACATAAGTTCATGTGGAAAAAAACGTGCAACTGTCAGGGGCTATGTATGTTCATTTTTTTCTGTCAAAACAACACTATTTTACTTGAGATTTAAGATAAAAAATAATTTAAATATATTAAAACATCTATTAAATGTATTTTTATTTCTTAAAAAAGAATTGCAGTTTAACCTCTCAATAACAACACTAAAGGCACATCACCTATACAGATTTCTTGATCAGTGCCTGTTTCATCAATCACATGTACATATCAATAATACAATAATTAATGCTTTAATCTTACTTTGAATGATTATTTATACAAATATAAATATAAACAATTGTCTTTCTTTAGTTGTTTGTAAAGAAATTAAATGTTTACGTGAGTATATTTTTTCTGCAACATCTGCGACATTAATTCCTGTACTTACAAGCATTTTATTGTTTAAATCATTCCTAAATAATATGCTGATTTTAAAAAAGACAATCTCTCTACCTTCTTTAGGAGATGACACCTTGTACTGCAATAGTAGCAGCTTGGGGATCATTTTAAATAAATCGGGTGGGCAAAAAAAAAAAAGGAAAAAATAATATGAATATTCTTTAAAATCAAGAAAATGGGAAGAAAAGTAATCTTCAACTCGGATTTTTTCTTATTGTTTACTGCTTATTACATTAAATATCCCATTAATATTGTAAAAAATTCTATTTCACTTATTTTACATGGATCATTTATAAAATGAATTTCCTGAATTTCCTCTGAATGGATTGATGAGAAAATTATATGTTTTCACCAATGTTTTGTCTACCAGGATTCCAAGACGTCCAAGTAGGATTATTTCATGCCATTTATATTGAATATAATTCCCCTAATGTCTGTCTCTTGTAATCATTTAAAATAAAACTGTAAAGATAAAGACTTCACTCGTATATCTACACATCTCCATTACAACACAACGTCTTGGGCCTTTCCGGTTTAACGACGAAAAGTGACCCCCGTAGAATATTGACCGGGGGTTATTTTTCTATGTAGAAATTTGACTCCCTGGTCAATATTCTATATAAAAAAATGACCCCTTTTCTGTAGAAATTATGGCCTTGGGGTCGTTTTTCTCTGTGTGCATTGTAGAAAAATGAACCCTTGTCAATTTTTTATGCGTAATATCACACATTTCCTTAAATATATCCCAACTTTTGTTTATATATATTGCATATCCTTTATATATATATTGAGGTTTTCTTTATATATATCGCATTTCCTTTATATACCGAGGTTTGCTTTTATTTATTGCTTTTCCTATATATATACAGGTTGGCACTAATGGGCTCCCGTAAACTTTTTTTAAGTATGCAAAGAATAATTGAAAAAAAAAAGATATTCCAAGAATGGGGGTGTATACATTTTCAAAAGGCTAGCTGGTTTGTTAAATTTATCTGGTCAACCATAATAAAGTACCGTATATCAGGATTTTTCCGCGTGTATCCAATTTCCGCTTTGTTCGCGACGAGTTCTGAATCACAGAAAATAAAACAGCGTAAATTTAATAAAAAGTTTTCTTCTTGTAGTAGAATTATTTCTTAATGCTTATATCGTAAAAGGTAGAAAAAGCGTGATCAGAGGACAAGCGCAAGATACCGGTAATAAATATAAACCCTTATTGTTTGTGTTTTAATTAACAAGCTAGCTAATTATATGGGTCACGTTCTTTGCGAGAAGCTATTAAACTAATTATACCTATGCTGCTGGTCAGTTTGGAACAGTAAATGACCTATGATTGTTTATATCTTAAAAATATCTGTGGATTTGAGAGTTAGTACGCAATTCAGGTGTGTAATTAGCTGAGCGAGTCTTCCGAAATTGACGAGGTGAAGGTTGATTGATCTATTTCTCACCCGTATGTAGTAACTCAAGCTTAATGACTTTACATTTTACATCCAATTCCTTCATGTGCTTAAACAGTTGTTAATAAAATAATCACTGGGATATAAAAATAGTGAAAATTTGATTAGCGTAAATTTAATATACTGATTTAGGTTCTGATTCGCGGAAAAAACATGATGCGGAAAAAACCAGATATACGGTATGTGTTCTTGTTAACTTCAGATATAACTCTTAATAGTTTTAGAATTATTTAATGTTCTTATGTATATTATGGCACGCCAAATTCACAAAAATGAGCAAAACATAGTTTCACAGTCGATAAACTAGGTTTATCGGTTGTAAACTATAGTTTACGGACTGTAAACTATAGTTAACGACGTTAATCTATATTTTACATTTGTAAACTATAGTTAACGCGATAATCTATGTTTTACAACCGTAAACTATACTTAACACTGAAAACAATCATTTGTGATTGCAAAACATAGATTATCTGATAAATACAGTTTCAAGATTGTAAACTATGGTTTACAACTCTTAACTATAGTTAACGATCGTAAATTATAGTTTACAGACGTGAATCTATGTTTATCAACAAAATCTGTTGTTAACGTTTTATTACAGACAGATAAACTTAGATTAGCATTCATAAACTATGGTTAACAACCGTTAAATATAGATTTAAAGATAAAAACTATGCTTAAAGAATTGAAAACTATAGTTCACGGTTTGTAAACTATAGTTTACAGTCGATAAACCTAGTTTATCGATTGTGAAACTATGTTTAGCACGCCAAATTCACAAAAATGAGCTAATCATAGTTGCACAGTCGATAAACTAGGTTTATCGGTTGTAAACTATAGTTTACGGACTGTTAACTATAGTTAACAACGTTAATCTATATTTTACATTTGTAAACTATAGTTAACGCGATAATCTATGTTTCAGAACCGTAAACTATACTTAACACCAAAAACAATCATTTGCTATCGCAAAACATAGATTATCTGATAAATACAGTTTCACTATTTGTAAACTATGGTTTACAACTCTTAACTATAGTTAACGATCATAAATTATAGTTTATAGACATGAATCTATGTTTATCAACAAAATCTATTGTTAACGTTTTATTACAGACAGATAAACTTAGATTAACATTCGTAAACTATAGTTAACAACCGTTAAATATAGTTTTACAGATGAAAACTATACTTAACGAATCGTTAACTATAGTTCACGGTTTGTAAACTATAGTTTACAGTCGATAAACTTAGTTTATCAATTGTGAAACTAGGTTTAGCTAATTTTTGTGAATTTGGCGTGCCATAGTATATTTAAGCAAATGAAAAATGCCAATATGGATATAAAGATTTGATTGCTTATTCTTTATTATGTGTATAGAAGATTCTTTTTATATAGAATATTTATCACACTCTAATGATGATTTTATTAGTTTGTACAAGCCAGACATCATAACTTTCTCATTTCACATGCTGAATACTATATCATTTAATAAAAAAAGTATTTCAAAAAAAAAAAAAGAAGAAAACGGATTGTCCGGGATTTGAACCTGGGACCTCTTACATGTTCAGCAAGAGACATATACCACTACACCATGGAGTCATTTTCTTCTGGTGGAATTATATGCAAACATTAGGTCACATACATGTATATGTTCACGTTTGATATTGTCAAAATTTTACACAATGCATGGTGTCTAATTTAGCCTTTATTAAACAGTTCCAATAGATATAATAAGAACTAGATGCTGTCATGAGACAGTAGTACCCGTACTAAGGTGTTTGCTTCTAAATGCACACTCCTTCAAATTGGGAAAAATCATTTGCACACTCCTTCAAATTAGGAAAAAATCAATATAATTCAATAATTTACATAATACATGTATTCATCAAATCGAGCATAATATGCTCAGGTGACCACATGACCCATGAATAATGAACAAATTAAATGTATGAAAATGTATTAAATGAAGGACGTTTCAGAACTTTCTATCAAATACTTCAATTGTAAATGTGGATATATTTCTGCTTAAAATAAATATAGGTCTATATGTATGAATACTAGTATATATTAATTTCTTTCTCTGAGAAAAATATTTAAAAGCCATGATCGCATTGATAGGATATTGAACTCATTGCCCTTAAATTTCTGTACATATATGTCAATGTAATTAATTTTAACACATTTTCTTTAGAAGAAAAAAAAATGCACACATATGTATTATACATTACCATGCAATTTCATTTAGTGGTTCCAATTTTTTAACTTCTATAATACCACAATAGCAACTAATTCTAATGATAAAATACTAACACAATTAAACATCCTGACCAATTTGACAGCCATATTAAAAATAAAATTGACTTCCGAATGAATCTTACACATTTCTTACAGGATTCTTGCACGAAAGTCACATGTTTCTCACATGGATGTTACACGAAAGCTGCACATTTACGCTCGCTACACAGTTTGCATGAAACGCTACAGGGTTTACACGAAATGTAATACACACTCATTCAAATTAGGAAAAAATCAATATAATTCAATAATTTACATAATACATGTTTTCATCAAATCGAGCATAATATGCTCAGGTGACCACGTGACCCATGAATAATGAATAAGATACAAATTATACACCCATATATAATAGAATTAATATTAATTTTACTCTAGATAAGATATACCAGACCAATAAAGGGTTATTCTTAGGATTGTACCAGGACACTGTCATTTATTTTGATAAATAAACGTTAATGGTGGATTTGCAAATTTTTGTTATAGGTCACCTGAGTAAACTCAGGTGACCTATTTCTATCCGTTTTCATCTGTCGTCGTCAGTCGTGTGTCGTTCGTCGTGCATTAACATTTGAACATTTTCAGCTTCTTCTCTAAAACCGCTGAAACAATTTCAACCAATTTTGGCATATATCATATATAGGTAAGGGGGAACAAAGATGATGAATTTCATGGTCCTTGCCGGTGTAACGTTGAATATTGACCCGAGTTGAAAATTGACCCCGGATTCATTTTTCAACGTTGAATATTGAAACGGGGTGTTTTTTCTCTGTTGAAAATTGAGACCAAAAGTCGTTGAATTTATACCCGGGGTCATTTTTCAACAGCTTGATAATTTTTTTTTTTTTATCTCTGATGACCTCAACAAGTTGAAAATTGACCCTGTTGAATATTGACCCAACCTCAGAGTCTGAACATTTTTTGAACTGGGAAGTTGTTTTACGGGATTTATCAGTGTCTCTATATTTTTATTTTGGTTTCAATTTTTCCCTTTTCAAGAAAAGTAGAAATATAAACCTATCATCCCATGTATATATGTACATTTTGATCAGTACACGATTTCAGTTATCCTCAAGCCTGACAACTTTATTTTTTGACAATACATTGTACTTTCTAAAATCCATAGCATCCATAAATAACTACAAAACTATGAATAGGGCATAAAACAAAATCCTGGTAATCTTTTGTTTAGAAAGTTAGTCCTTTATATATTGATCAGATGGGAAGAACATCCCATCTAGTCAAATTCAGTGTAAAAATTAACATTAAAATTAAGAGCCTAAAAATGAAACATATCGGCCAAAATGAATCCAATGATAGGTTATATATTTTTGAAAAAGATCAATATAGCGAATATAGCATGTAAGTAATGCTGACTTTAAACAAGGTTAGTGAAATCCATGTAACAAACTTATCTGTCAATAGCCTGCCTCGGCTTAAAAATTGATCGTTTTCGGAGCATAACTTTGAGAATGAGATTATTCTTATCTTAAAACATTCTATTCTTATTCGATACAATGTGATTCCTTCTCGAATAGATGTTATTCCTATTCGATAATTTGCAATTTATATTCAATAAATTGCTATTCCCATTGGAGGAAATATGACAATATGATTCCTAGATCAAAATACATTATTTTCTTTGAAAACACGCGTTTCCTATTCGATGTCATTCATATTTGCAAACATGCGACTCCTATTCGCTAATTTTGTCATTCCTATTTGATAATTTTATCTTTTTTTGATAATTATTTGGTTTACATGCAATAAAGTTGTTGTTCAAAAACACACCAACATCCATTTCTATTCGAAAAAATACGATTCCTATTCGATAAACTCTTATCTTATTGCATAATTTTACAATGAAGCGCATTGAAGTGGTAAAATTTTCCTTTCGAATGGAACGTTTTGAGCTATCTTTAGAGTGTTTATTGTCATCTTATGACATGCCCATTTCTTTAGAAATGGATAAAACGGTCAAGTTGTTTCTTCAAATACCTGTAGAACAGGTTTTCCATAAATATAATAGCCAATCAAATTGAGGATCGAAATAAACACCGAGTAAACACGTGTTCGAACGAAACATGTGTTGTGGTAACTTCAATAGACATGATAAGTTCAAAAATATGTACATATTCGTTGCAATTTGTGTTTTACAGAAGCGGGGAGTCTCTAACTCCCTTTTCTAATTTTTTTAAAGCTCCGTTTCAGTGTAACTCATGATGCTTGTCGCGAAGAATGGGGTGTCCTAAAACCACGACGAATATTTCTTTCTCGTTTCTAAAATTATGGGCGTGTCATTATGTTATAATTGACATTCAAAACATGACTCAGAACCTTTCATCCAAACGGAAAATTTTACCACTTCAATGCGCTTCATTGTATCTTTCCTATGAAATGTTTTACTTATTCTTTTTAGCTCACCTGAGCCAAAGGCTCACATTTTTTCACTTTCACATTTTCATCTTCTTCTCAAGAACCACTGGGCCAGGAAACATGAAACTCATGTGGAATCATCCTCAGGTAGTGTAAATTCAAGTTTGCTCAAATCATGACCCCCGGGGTTAGGGTGGGGCCAAAATGGCCAATCAAATTTTTGCATAGTAATATATAGGAAAAAATTTTAAAAAATGTTCTTCTCAAGAACCATTAAGACAGGAAAGATAAAACTCATGTGAAATCATCCTCAGGTAGTGTAGATTCAAGTTTGTTCAAATCATGACCCCCGGGGATAGGGTGGGGCCAAAATGGCGGATCAAAGTTTTACATAGCAATATATAGGAAAAATCTTTTAAAAATCTTCTTCTCAAGAAGCATTAAGACAGGAAAGATGAAACTCAAGTGGAATCATCTTTAGGTAGTGTAGATTCATATTTGTTCAAATCATGACCCCCGGGGGTAGGGTGGGACCAAAATGGCCGATCAAAGTTTTACATAGGAATATATAGGAAAAATCTTGAAAAATCTTCTTCTCAAGAACCATTAGGACAGCAAATATAAAACTAATGTGGAATCATCTCAGGTAGTGTCGATTCAAGTTTGTTCAAATCATGACCCAGACCCCCAGGGAAAGTAGGGGCCAAAATGGTCGATCAAAGTTTTTCATAAGAATATATAGGGAAATCTTTTTAAATCTCCTTCTCAAGTACTTCAAAACCATAATTAGTGATAATTATCTGAAATCACCCTCAGGTAGTGTAGATTCTAGTTTATTCAAATCATGACGCCCTGGGGAGTTAAGATTTAAGCCCCCTCCAAACTCGGTAAACTTTCATTTCTGATCTGATATTTGCTTTTTCCTAGCCTGTGTGCTCAGGTGAGCGCTGTGGCCCCTGGGCCTCTTTTACCCTGTGAATAATAACCCATTAATTATAACAACACATGGACGACCCACAGGGGTAGTGTCATCTATGTAAACACCCAATTAACAGCCCAAGGCCTTCACTGTTTCCAGGTAAATCCATACTGCATCTATTTTACGCTTGATTGGCGTGTATACAAGTGCAATCAAAACTTCGAGAGATAGAGAGTAAAATTCAATGAAATATGTGTAACGGGACCCAGGTTTTGGTTCGAGAGATAGAGAATTTCGAGAGATAGAAGTTCGAGAGATCAGGAGTAAATTTGCTTAGTTATATAGAGGAAAAAAAGGGACCAGAGGTTCACTTCGAGAGATCGGAGTTCAAGCCATCGATAGTCACCTGTATTTTAAATTGCTTTGGTTTGTTCATGACAATAAAAAATAAATATATACTTTATTGTTTAAATGTCTAGTAATAAAATTCAATAAAAATAGACTTTATTGTCAAAGTGAAATCGCAAAAATTAAAATCGCAAAAAATAAATATACGTATTTCAGGACCAAATCGCAAAAATTTGCACCCGCATTAAAAACCAGTTATACGGTAAACTAATTAAGCACATTGTTATGATAAGCAAAAGTGCCTTTTCCAAAATTGTGAATTTTATTGCCCCAGAATCAGGAGTTCAGGTGTTAGGACTCTTGATTATTCAGTAAAAATACATTAATTCTTTGAAAATATTTTCCTTTGCTTTTGGGTTTATGCTAATGATCCAAGTATATATATTTATGATGAAGAAAGGTGCATCTAGCAAAATGATTATTTTTTATGCCCCCCCCCTCCTGGGTCAAGGGGGGGGGGGTGGGAGTTACATAGTCTGAAAACAAATTAATGCTTTGAAATCTGCTCTTTGGTATTAATCAACCATTTTACGATAAAATTTGCAAAATTTTGAAATATGTGGCCCCAGGGTCAGTGGTTCTTTTGGGGTGAGGTGCACAACTGGTTAAAAAGTGGAAGAACATTTTCTCTTTGTAACTCTGATCTACCTCTGGGTATTGAATAAGTAGAGTAAGCATGCTAAGTTTTTTAATTATGATAAGCAATGGTGCCTCTTTCAAAATTGTGAATTGTGAATTTCATGGCCTCTGGTTTAAAACATGAACCAAATTTAATTGTTTGAAAGTTGTAACACAATACTCAGGTGACCTATAAGGCCCGTGGGCCTCTTCTTTTTTTTTGCATTTTCATGTGAAATGCTACAGCAACATATAAGTAGTGATATATTATACAGAAAATATTAAACAAAATACCTAATATATTTTTACCATGCTTTAAGTTCACATTTAAGTAACCTGCCGGGCTCCCCCCAGGTACTTTAACTACTTAAATTATTATCAACCTGCTGGGCTCCCCCCAGGTTGATTCAAATACCTACTGTATTAGTACCATGCTTTTAGTTCACATTTAGTAACCTGCCGGGCTCCCCCCAGGTACTTATATTATTATTATCAACCTGCTGGGCTCCCCCCAGGTTGATTGACTAACCAAAAAATATTGCTTTGTTCAGTATCGATGATTGCCTGCTGGGCTCCCCCCAGGTAATTTTAATTTGGAACCTGCTGGGCTCTCCACAGGTTCTGGGATAACAACTAATAATCTGCTGGGCTCCCCCAGGTTATATTTTAATCTATGTATTTAAATCAGAGAGCAGCCCCCAAGATGCCAAAGTTTTTTGTAATGTATTTTTATAACAGTATTTGTTTTTAATTTATTTGTACTCAACCTTGTGTTGTACTTAGTGTTTATTGATTTATTATGTGATGTGTTCATTTTAATAAATCTAAACCTTTACCTTTTGTGATGTTGTGTATAAAGAAAATATTAACTTCAGATCTGTTTCTAAGCACCTTTAATCATGCTTATAGAAGTTATCATGAAACCTGTATTGATCAAATTCATATTTTCTTGATGTTCATTTAAGGTATGTCACTGGTGAAATTTGTTAAATCAAGGATTTTTTTAGAAGTATATTTTGGATAAGTATTCATATAGTTTGACTCAAAATCGCAGAGAAAATAGGGGGTCGGTGTGCATCTTACTGATCTACGGTACTATTAAGTTGACCTTTTTGCACTTAAACTTTAAATCTGTGGTAAATTATTTAACCTTAATTATATTTTTATCAGATGTAATCATGGCAATAAATATAATTTTATTTTACTTAAAATAGTTTGAAAATTATTTATCATTGAACAAATCTTGCAAATTAATGCGTATTAAGTTTTGTGTGACCTTTTTGCACTAAAAAATAGCATATATGGGGTATGAAAATGCTAAATAAACAATAAAACATTTTTCTTAAATCAAGCTTTTTACGACTTAAGTGCTGATCAGTCACAAGTATCGAGTATTTTAAAATAATGAAAGAAAAAGTTGGTGTCAGTGATGTTAATTTTGAAATATTGGTCAAAATATGTGATTTTCAGGCAGAAAATGGTATAAATTTAATCTAGACTTATTTGATATATCTTCATTTTTTGGCAAAGTTTATTGAAGGAAGGTGTAAAACTTGTTCTAAAAAATATAAATTAAGACCTATATTAAATATTCCTAGCAATATCATAATGGAAAAATCTTCTCCGAGGAAAAGTATGTAAGGCTAAATTCCAAGATATTAGATTTAATAAATGTGCAGATTTGCAGAATTATCTGCTAAATACCCTTCCGCCACAAGAAATAGTCCCTCATAAATCTTGCTGCTTTGTAGATTTTTGACCAGTTTTTTTTTCGTTGAATGTTAAAAAATTAACATTGTTGAATTTAAATATGTTATAAAAATTAAATTTTGATAAATAGTTTTGAAGGAAGGGGATCTGTGTAAACTTTTCTAAAAAGCTGACGAGTGACATACCTTAAGCTGAAAATCCAGTTGTTTGTATATTTATTGAGATACATCAAACGAAGCATTTGGTGGCTATGTCATTATGTAATCTCCAAATTTTCCAATATAAACTGAAAATTTTACCACTTCAATGTGCATCTCTGTTTCTTATATGTATATAAATCAATTTTCAATGTGTTGTTTACCTCCAGGTGATGCAACTACAACCATATGTCACAGGTATACACCACCAGATCAACTGACATTGTTCACAAAGACAGCCGACATAATTATTTCAGCAACAGGAATACCTAAACTCATTACAGCTGACATGATAAAAGAAGGAGCTACTATAATTGATGTTGGTATCAACCGAATCAAAGATGAAGGAACTGGGAAGACTAAAATTGTAGGAGATGTGGATTTTGAAGGTAATCAATCAAGTAGTCTAGATTTACAACTAAGATGTTCATATTAATGTGTCAATTAAGGTAGATCGCTGGTTTAATGTCTGCCTGAAAACATATTCTGAAAATTTGTCAGCTAAATCCTCTTGTTTCGAAGTTTTCTTTCTGAATTTTTTTTTTGAGATTCTTCTGTTTGGTTATATTTAATGTAATTATATTTTAAATTCACTTATTTGTTGAGAACTGAGGTGATGCTAATGAAATATATAGTAAAACGCGCCATTTACAATAGCATATGCATTTCAAAACCATGCTTGTAAATTTGAGATTCTTCTGTTTGGTTATATTTAATGTAATTATATTTTAAATTCACTTATTTGTTGAGAACTGAGGTGACGCTAATGAAATATATAGTAAAACGCGCCATTTACAATAGCATATGCATTTCAAAACCATGCTTGTAAATTTAAAATGAAACAGATGAATTTTATATTACTCAACACAATTTGTGAAGTAAATTAAGAATCAATCTATTTAAAAAAATTAATTTGTGTTCTTGCTCAATTTCTTGCAAAAAAAATTTTAAAGTCTGCAATTTTCATGTAATACAGTGGCTTCCACTTAATCGGATAGCGGTTAAACGAATATTTCGGCTATTTCAATATAATATCAGGGCACAAAACCATTTCTTATATATTTATTAATAATTTCACCTGATATTCTGATAAGAAAATATCAGAATTTCGTTTTATCTGATACAAAAATTTGGTCTATCATAGTATTTTTTGATAATTTTGACCTTGTTCACATCTCTAACTTCCCTAGTGAAGCCTTTGTTTACACTGTCTGACACTTGAGTACGATAATGAGGGGATTAGTTACGGCTGAACGCACGCAGTTACCTTACCTGTGTTAATAATTGGCACACTAAATTGACATGTTTTGATACAGTTATGATGATCAGCTTGGGTTTAAATTACTTTTAAGTGATGTAGTCGATAATTATGATAATTGTTTGCAACTTTTTCTAAAGCTAGATTTTAATTATTGAACGTATTAGCTTGTGTATTACAATTTGCTGGGACATTGAAATGCATGATATTTACAGGACTATTGACTTGAGAATTGTCACAAACAGTATCAAATACATAACCATACTAAAGAAACAAATAAAACAAAACAATTTAATATTTTTGTTTAATATTAATGTACCATTTATCCGGGGAAAAATAAATTACGGAATAAAGTCTGGCATTTAGTCTACTTCCGTTTCCAAAATGGCGGCCATCGAAGAAGGAATGTAAACATGCGCTGATTAAAGATGGCAATAACTATCAAAAACAATTTTTATAATTCATTTTATTGAAAAATTGTTATCATATTAAATTGATGAGTAAGTTTAACATTTTATTTTAGGAGAATCGCCAGGTAAAGTAATCAAACGAAACGAAAGTGCAAGTTTGAAATTTGTTACAATGCATTGTCAATACATGTAGCTCTATACATCTTTGTATGGACTCGAAATGGAGCAAAACGGCTATTCCAATATTCGGCTATTCTGATAACAGAAGGCTGACAAAGTTACTATCAGATTAAGCGGGATCCACTGTACTATACGTCAAATGAAGACATTTTCATAACGATATATATATATATATATATATACTCACCGTCAATAGAAACGCAACACCCTAATTTAAGGGGTGAAAATTATATACGGGATATAACTATGTAACAAAAAAGTTAGGACATCTTTTACTTTGCCAAATCAGTTATTTAACGGTTGAATGATTTTCATTCCATGACCGGAAGTTGATTTTTTAGCTCCCTGAACAGAAATCAAAAATTAGCATTTTTAATAAAATTATTGACAATATTTTGGGTTTTCAAGGTTTTGTACCAGTTAATTATAAGTCTTGTACTAAAATTCCGGAAAAAATATCTTTCTTTCTCTTCCGGATGTGATGCCTGTATTTCCTCAAAGTAACTGAAAGCACGCATTTTCATTGCTAATGTTGGAAATTTTCAAAGTAAAGAAAAGGGAGAGCTACAGATGTAAATATACACTACATAAAGACTTTTCGGGCTCATGTGTTTCAAAAGCATGAATGACAGTTCCTTGACAGGAAGTCCAAGGGTTACTACACTACGCGAAGTTAGAGAAAATTCGACCTCAGTATCTGTAAAACAGGCATTTAAAAAAGGACAAGAATATTTATTTCGCTCAGATTAAGACATTGATAAACTTAATGCATGGTAGAATTCGGCTGCTTATTTTGTACATGGCAGACTAGCTCGTTTTAATTGAATGGTCGGAAGGGGAGATGTTTTAAAAGTTATGTGTTACTTTCTGAGGTCTAAAGATAACATTTAAAGTTTAAATGAAGTATCATTGTTTTGTAAATTTACTTTTTAAATTTATGTATTTATTCTTAATCTTATCTTTAAACCTTATAAAATAACACATAACTAAAACATCCCCCCTTCCGACCATTCAATTAAAACGTGCTAGTCTGCCATATACAACATAAGCAGCCCGAATTCTACCATGCCTTAAGTTTATCAATGTCTTAATCTGAGCGAAATAAATATTCTTGTCCTTTTTTAAATGCCTGTTTTACAGATACTGAGGTCGAATTTTCTCTAACTTGGCGTAGTGTAGTAACCCTTGGACTTCCGGTCAAGGAACTTCATTCATGCTTTTGAAAAACATGAGCCCGAAAAGTCGTTATGTAGTGTATATTTGCATCTGTATCTCTCCCTTTTCTTTATTTTGAAAATTTCCAACATTAGCAGTTAAAATGCGTGCTTTCAGTTACTTTGAGGAAATACAGGCATCACATCCGGAAGAGAAAGAAGGATATTTTTTCCGGACTTTTAATACAAGACTTATGATTAACAGATAAAAAACCTTGAAAACCCAAAATATTGTCAATAATTTTATTAAAAATGCTAATTTTTGATTTCTGTTCAGGGGGCTAAAAATCAACTTCCGGTCATGGAATGAAAACCATTCAACCGTTAAATAACTGAGTTGGCAAAGTAAAAGATGTCCTAACTTTTTTGGTACATAGTTATATCCCGTATATAATTTTCACCCCTAAAATTAGGGTGTTGCGTTTCTATTGACGGTGAGTATATATATATATATATATATATATATATATATATATATATATATATATATATATATATATATATATATATCGCTGGTGCAACGTCATTAGTTCTACTGGTCAGAGACCAAAAGAGCTTATGCAATTTTATTGCATCCCTCGTCCATCCGTCTGCCTATAGTCTAGTCAAATTATCAAATTTTCCATCAAAATGTGAACTAATTGCAACAGTTTCAAAACTTAGTTTTAATCAATCTATGATATGATCTGAATATATAACAAAAAGTTTAGAAAAATTTATACATGGGAAAATTGAAAAATTGAGGTCATTATTGGGACGTATTGTGTTCACTCTGATTAAGTGTTAAACGAACAATGTAAAGTAGAAACTTCTATACTGGTTTAAAAAAAAACATGTAAGTAGGGAAATAAACTAAACTGAATAAACTGAATTGGAAAAATATTAAATTTTGGTTACTTTATGTGTTGGTTGCCATGGAAACAGTATAAATTGAGAATATCACCTACTTTACAAACACGAATACAGTCACTACGTTAGTTTACACACATACTCAAAATGCATTCTTTTACCATAAATGCTTCAAAGAAATTATTTAGAAGATTTATGTAAATAGGTGGTAACCATGGATACATTATAAATGAATTTTACATGAAAAATTTCGGTATTCAGCTAAGTATAGCACGAATATACTCAATCACCAAAAGTTAAAAACCATTAAAAATGTTTTAATTCATATGAAAGGTAATATCCAAAAATAATTAGGAGCAGATTTAGAGGGGTCAGGGGAGATCCCCCAATAAGATTCAATAAGATTTTTTCATGAAAAAGTAGCAGAAAATGCCCCCCCCCCAAAAAAAAAAAAAAAAAAAACTGAATCCCTCCTGTAACTGAAAGGTTTTCACCGTATATGAAGAAAATTGTAGGAAGAACTCATAGAACCCCATTCCTCCCCGAAATAGATTTATATCTTTTTATTCTGGATTAGGTAGGTTGTTAATTTTTTGTCAAAATATATTCTGAAATCTGAATTTTTTTTACGCGCAGCTAAGCTGTTCCCTATAGATTACATTGTAGTTGTGTTGTCACTCTTCAGAAAATTTTCTTTCAACATGTGACACCAGTTTTGAGTCCCTGCAATATGATTGGTTGGTAACTTGTATAAAATGCTCAGAAAAAATACTCTGTTTACATCAGTATCATAAAATGCTTGTACACTATAATGAGTATGATGGTTCTTGCTTGATCAGAACTTGAACCCACCCCACACCCGGGTACCCTACAGAGTATTTCTTGTCATGAGTTTAATAAAAATGCTATCTTACTCATATCAAGTGGATCAATGTATTTTTTTACCCTCCATAAAATGAAACCACGCCCTCCGGTGTGATAAGAACATAGCAACATTTAATTGTTGCGTCATGGATGGTGATATTCCAAAAATATATCAAGATTTTTTTCAGTGTAACCCTCAACTACATTCAATAATATGAAGATAAGACACGTTTTAGGATAAAATCTAAAATTGTTATCCCTTGAAAATGATCATTGCTGACCAAGATGTAGCCGAATCAACAGTAATTAAATTGCCTTGAGTACAAAATATCGTGAAATGTGCGCGCAAAGGTCCTGCACAGTTAATAATTATTATATTGTTACCCTTCTTAAATCTTAATGTATTTCAAACCGTTGCTATGTAATGTTACTTGAAGAGGGTGGGGGCCATTGAAATTACACGGTAGATTATTTTATTCTTATTGATAAAAAAATCTAAGGTCAAATTAAAGCACTTACATAAATGGAATGAAGTAAAAGAGAGCAAGCCAAGTATTTGTTTCAAGGAAGAATTAAATGTTAAACTCTTGGTAGATATATTGGTAGTCAATTTTTACTTGTTCAAATTCATATGCAAAAGTATTATTAATGTTTGTTATATTTTCCCCAAATATTTTTATCCTAACAGTAATAGAAATTATAAGACTTTGGCTTTAATCTAGGAATTCACCCGCATGGTGAAGTGGTTAGAGCATCTGCTCTAGAGTTGCGAAGTAAGAAGTGAAAAAGATCCCTCACTGCTTAATGGCCCTAAGTGCTGAGTATAGAACAAAACATGCAGCTCTCCACCGGCAAGTGGTGGCGTCTCCATATGCATGAAAAATTTTCGAGAGGGACGTTAAACAATATACAATTATAGTAGAAAGATTCACGTCCATTTACTTTTCTTTTTTCAATGTTGCTCTTATTAAGAAGTGACTTTGAAAGTGTTCAAGATTGTTCACATTCTAAAGCATGCTCATGGAAACGCCGTTATCACCAATCCCCATAAAATGGAGCCTCAATACGTGCCGCATCAGGCATTTTACTGTTGCAAAAATTACCATATGATCTACAA
Organism: Saccostrea cuccullata; assembly: GCF_032062105.1. Classification (NCBI taxonomy): domain Eukaryota; kingdom Metazoa; phylum Mollusca; class Bivalvia; order Ostreida; family Ostreidae; genus Saccostrea; species Saccostrea cuccullata. The sequence continues at coordinate 16,756 of NW_026926648.1, read as the reverse complement.
GGAGAAGTTCAGTTTTTAAAAATGGGTTAAAAATGATTTGTTAAAAAGTTACATTAAGAATTTTAAAAAAGAGCATTTAAGCATTTAATTTTGTATAAACGATTCCATTTGAATTATTTCCATTACTATAAACATAATGCAGCTTTTGTACATGTATAGATGTATGGTGCAGTCGTTATAGAGAAAAAGGTCAATATCAATTGGCTTTTTATATAAGGTTCGCTACTCTTTACAAAAGCAATAAGCAGTAAATCTGGAGAGCAAAAAAATTGTTTGAATCACACAGTTCAAATTTAAGTTCCGGAGATGCCTGAATGGAATTAAATATTTGATTTTTTTTAACTTAGAGACCTTCAAATCAAATCCTGTTCATGTGATTCCATAAATTCTGTACTCTTCATTTCAAAATGATAAATTTCTATAATTTTTCTAGATATTTAATCAAAATATATTCTGTGATGATGCAATTGTTACAACTCTGATATACATCGTACTTGTCTGATAAGCTTCCTTGCAGAATTCTTTAGAAAAGGCTGTTTTGACTTATTTTGTATACAAACTGTGTTCCATATATTTTTTGTTTCTTGTGTATAAATTCCAAAACTACTGGGGTATAAATGTCCATCAGGTGTTTACAAATAAAATGAAAGTAAACACATTCACATAATTAGGAATTTCACATACATGTATATTGTGAATACAAACAGCGATCCATACTTTTTTGTTTACATGAATACTAGCTGTCTGTCCGTCTGTCTGTAAACAACTTTTCACAATGCTACTCCCTCCTCCAGTTTTGGTCTGATTTCAATATAACTTGGCACACAAGTATACTACACTAAGATAAATAATTCTATTTATCAGTTTTTTATTTCAATGAACGGTATTGACGTGGTTACTAAAAATAGAAATTTCTGTGAAAAACTTTTAAAATGCTACTGCTTTTACAGTTTTGGGTCTTATTTCAGAATTACTTGGCACACAAGTAACCCACACTAAGATGCATAATTCTTTGTATTGGTTTTTGATTTTGATGAATAGGGCTGTATCAATATATTGATACATATCGATATTCAAGAAAAATATTGTATTGAAAAATAACTTCCAATACGTATCGGACAAACAGTTTTTAGCTCACTTGAGCCTTCAAACTTTTCACATTTTCGACTTCTTCTCAAGAACCGCTGGGCCAATTTCAATCAAACTTGCCACAAAGCATCCTTGGGTGAAGGGGATTCAAGTTTGTTCAAGTAAAGGGCCTCATTCAAGGGGAGATAATTGAGAATTAATGAAAATTTGGTGGTATGTTTCAAAAATCTTCTTCTCAAGAACCACTGTGCCAGGAAAGATGAAACTTATGGGGAAACATCCTCAGGTAGTATAGATTTAAATTTGTTCAAATCATGACCCCTGGGGGTAGGGCGGGGCCACAATGGCCGACCAAAGTTTTATATAGAAATATATAGGAAAATTCTTTAAAAATCTTCTTCTCAAGAACAGCAAAGCCATAATTGCTCATATTATATGGAAGCATCCCCAGGTATTGTAGATTCAAATTTGTTCAAATCACAGTTTTATATAGAAATATATAGGAAAATTCTTTAAAAATCTTCCCAGCAAAGTCATAATTGCTCATATATTTATGGAAGCATCCTCAGGTAGTGTAGATTTAAATTTGTTCAAATCATGACCCCCAGGGGTAGGGCAGGGCCACAATGGCCGACCGAAGTTTTATATAGAAATATATAGGAAAAATCTTTAAAATCTTCTTCTCAAGAACAATTGAGACAGGAAAGATGAATCTCATGTGAAAGTATCCTCAACTGGTGTAGATTAAAGTTTGTTCAAATCATGACCCCCGGTGGTAGGGTTGGGCCAAAATGGCCGACCAAAGTTTTATATAGAAATATATAGGAAAATTCTTTAAAAATCTTCTTCTCAAGAACAACAAAGCCATAATTGCTAATATTTATATGGGAGCATCCCCAGGTAGTGTAGATTCAAATTTGTTCAAATCATGACCCCTGGGGGTAGGGCGGGGCCACAATGGCCAATCAAAGTTTTATATAGAAATATATAGGAAAATTCTTTTAAAATCTTCTTCTTAAGAACAGCAAAGTCATAATTGCTCATATATTTATGGAAGCATCCTCAGGTAGTGTAGATTTAAATTTGTTCAAATCATGACCCCCAGGGGTAGGGCAGGGCCACAATGGCCGACCGAAGTTTTATATAGAAATATATAGGAAAATTCTTTAAAATCTTCTTCTCAAGAACAGCAAAGCCATAATTGCTAATATTTATATGGGAGCATCCCCAGGTAGTGTAGATTAAAGTTTGTTCAAATCATGACCCCTGGGGGTAGGGCAGGGCCACAATGGCCGACCAAAGTTTTATATAGAAATATATAGGAAAATTAGTAAAAAATCTTCTTCTCAAGAACAACAAAGCCATAATTGCTAATATTTATATGGGAGCATCCCCAGGTAGTGTAGATTCAAGTTTGTTCAAATCATGACCCCTGGGGGTAGGGCGGGGCCACAATGGCCAACCAAAGTTTTATATAGAAATATATAGGAAAATTCTTTAAAAATCTTTTTCTCAAGAACAGCAAAGCCATAATTCATCATATTTATATGGAAGTATCCTCAGGTATTGTAGATTCAAATTTGTTCAAATCATGACCCCCGGAGGTAGGGCGGGGCCACAATGGCCGATCACAGTTTTATATAGAAATATATAGGAAAATTCTTTAAAAATCTTCTTCTTAAGAACAGCAAAGTCATAATTGCTCATATATTTATGGAAGCATCCTCAGGTAGTGTAGATTTAAATTTGTTCAAATCATGACCCCCAGGGGTAGGGCAGGGCCACAATGGCCGACCGAAGTTTTATATAGAAATATATATATATAGGAAAATTCTTTAAAATCTTCTTCTCAAGAACAGCAAAGCCATAATTGCTAATATTTATATGGGAGCATCCCCAGGTAGTGTAGATTAAAGTTTGTTCAAATCATGACCCCTGGGGGTAGGGCAGGGCCACAATGGCCGACCAAAGTTTTATATAGAAATATATAGGAAAATTCTTTAAAAATCTTCTTCTCAAGAACAACAAAGCCATAATTGCTAATATTTATATGGGAGCATCCCCAGGTAGTGTAGATTCAAGTTTGTTCAAATCATGACCCCTGGGGGTAGGGCGGGGCCACAATGGCCAACCAAAGTTTTATATAGAAATATATAGGAAAATTCTTTAAAAATCTTCTTCTCAAGAACAACAAAGCCATAATTGCTAATATTTATATGGGAGCATCCCCAGGTAGTGTAGATTCAAGTTTGTTCAAATCATGACCCCTGGGGGTAGGGCGGGGCCACAATGGCCAACCAAAGTTTTATATAGAAATATATAGGAAAACTCTTTAAAAATCTTCTTCTCAAGAACAGCAAAGCCATAACTGCTCATATTTATATGGAAGCATGCTCAGGTAGTGTAGATTCAAATTTGTTCAAATCATGACCCCTGGGGGTAGGGCGGGGCCAAACTTTTGGATTTAAACTTTTCAATTGTAAACCAATTTCTACTTTTTCCTAGCCACAATGCTCGGGTGAGCGATGTGGCCCATGGGCCTCTTGTTCTTCTAATTCTGTTAAATAGATGGGAATTTCAATCACCAAAGATTATATTTCATTTTTTTGAAATAAAGCTGTTCAATAATTATATAATTTGTAAGGAAATAACACAGTTTTTTAATTATTACAAAATACAAAGAAAATTTTATTTGAACATGTTGATTTTGCTGTCATTAAAATTTTAATTTGAAGTGTTATTTGTAATAACAATGAGACAAGAACTTAAAAATGGGTAATAAAACACTTAAGGATGTACAACACACCTACCCCAAAAAATTCCTGTCGTTTAATTTTCGTTATTTTTGTATATTTAGTACATGACTATATCTACTGCATGTATGCACAATTTGGCCAAAATCGTTTGAGTGGTTTTTGGACAGGAACTTCCAAAAGTTACCCCCCTTTAGTTGTTTACAAGGAGAGAAAATTTTTAATCAATGAACTACTTAAACATTGATTTTCAAAAAAGCCAGGTTAGATATAAATGTCAAATTTCATTGACTTATTCTTTTAGCCATTTAACACAAAAACATAGTCATCTTTTTGATATACATATCATCAAAACAATTTTTAAAGACCTTAAACTGAAAAACTATGAATTATCTGAGCCTTGAAAATTGTGTATTTTTCAAATTCAAATTACTTTGGGGAAAAAACCTGTTGTTTAATTTTGGTAAAAAACTGTCTTTAGGTAGCTGGTAGTAAAAATAATCTTCATAATTTTTTTGTATAATTTTTGTACGACCAGTTTTGATTTAATAGCGGAAAATTACCGCCTCCCCCCTTCTCAATAAATCATGTTCCCGCGCGTGTTTCAGACGGGGGTCGATCACTTTGTTATATGAATCTACAAATACACAATAAAAAAATTGAATTGGAATATTGCTTTTGCTTCAAAAATATAGTAACTTACAAATTTAAAAGTTTTCATACGTAAAGCGTATTTAAATGTAGATTTTTGGGCAATTTTTGAATACCCCTATCACCCCCACCCCTTTCTTTTTCGCGTCGCAGACCATTAGCGTTTGACGAAATGTCGTTTACAGTGCAAATATACTTGTATTTCGTCATTTGAATCCCGGAGATATGCATTAGTTTTTAAATTCATGAATGCAGAATAAATATTGACTACTCTTTTTATATGTATCAGGAAAAAATTACTGAAAGATTTTAGTGTTTAGTCCATATATTGTACGTATGCGTTATGCATTCCAGATCACATGAAACCTGGATACGAATTCAAGTTTTGTTGAACTTAAATATGTTGATTTTTAATTTTATTTCTTTAATTTTATTTATTAAAAATGGTGTATGTTCAACTCTCCTGTGATATGAGTGGAATAATTGTAGTTTCTTTCATGTCATTATTTCAAACGAGACAGTATGTGGCCGTGGGGATACATCAACATTTGCATAGATGTACACCCCTCATGATATTGTACGCATTCTTTCAATGTCGTCGCTTCTAAAGTTAAAATGAAAATTGCGTATTCGTCCACATTAACTTCAAAATATCAAACATTAAACTCTTAATCTATTTCAATTTATATCAAATCGCACATTGATATTTTTAAAACTCTTATAGGCTACGTTTTGTTTTGATTCGAGGAAATGCGAACCGACATTGTTGACGCTGCAATAGGATATTCATCAATGCAGATAATTTCAGTACAAGTGAACAATTCTTTTCAATTCTATACTTACTCTTTTCAATTCTATACTTACACTGTGTATATGAGGTCTATAGTATTCAATTCTCGGATTTATCAGTTCTTGCTGTAAAAGTATCTGATTGTGTGGAAAACCGTGAATAAAGGGAGGAAAATAAACATCTCCTACATTTTCAGAGTTGTTCCTCTTTGATCAGTAAGGGTCTGAGAACAACATCGATTTTACATTGTAAAAAGTTTTTTGTTTATTTATTGTTGTTTTATTTAATTAAAGAAAAAAAAAATATTTATATCATAAATGCATGAATTGTATAATGAAGACCATTAATCGGAATGTTATATAGCCAATTGTACATAATGAGAATTTCGGCAATGTAAAATAAAATTTTCAGAATAAAAAAAAATGCTGCGCTTTGATCAAAAATACAATTTATTGTATATGAAATGAAATGAAATAAATATTAAGGGATGGTATTTTATGTCTTGCTTTTTACGGAGTTTAATCGGGTTAATTAAAAAAATACTTAAGTGTATTGATTGAGTATGGTATGCACAATCACAGCCAAGCCCCATATCCTAATTTTCTTTCATGCTTGATATACATCGGGATCGTTTTACGCTTTATTTTTGACGTTAAATTTGACGTCACGTCAAACGTTCAATTGAAACCGCAAGAGTTATCTCCCCCAGTGTGTTGTACGTCTTTAATTGTTATGAAATTTATGCATTAAAATGATATATAAGCCTTTTCTGATGGATTTGTTTTAGAATCCAATATATTGCATATAGCTTTAAAAAATATTGTATCATATCGTATCGAAATTTTTGGCTTAATACACAGCCCTATTGATGAATGGTGTTACTGTGGTAACTAAAAATAGAAATTTCTGTGGAATACTTTTAAAATGCTACTCCTCCTACAGTTTTGCTCTGATTTTAATATAACTTGGCACATGAGAAGACTACACTAAGATACATGATTCTGTATATTGGTTTCTGATTTCGATGAATGATGTTGCCATGGTAACTTAAAATAGAAATTTCTGTGAAATACTTTCTAAATGCTACTACTCCTTCAGTTTTGCTCTGATTTCAGTATAACTTAGCACACAAGTAGATCTGCACAAAGACACATAATTCTATGTACAGTGAACCCTCAGATATCCGGATGCCAGATATCCGGATGCTTCAGTATCCGGACAATTTTTCATCGGAACGAAATTTTTAAATGTTATTTTGTCTTGTTTAATTGGTGGTTCAGATATCCGGATGCTTCATATATCCGGACAAACTGACTGGGAACCAAAGTGTCCGGATAAATGAGGGTCCACTGTATCATTTTTTTATTTTGATGAATAGTGTTGCTGTGGTTATGAACATAAAAATTTCTGTGAAATACTTTTAAACTGCTACTCATCCTACAGTTTTGATCTGATTTCAATATAAGGCCATAATAAATAAATTGTTAGATTCTCATCCGAATTTTTTTAAAAATCGAGGCGGGCGGGCGGCTTTTATTTTATATTTTTTAAATTTTGCAGATTTTTTATTGACCTGGTCAATCGGTGTAATTATCTACAATACCCAAATAAAAGTCATAGTAAAGGTTCAGTTATCTCTTACTTCACATCATCTCCAATATTTTTCAACCGATGACCCTTGTTTAAAATATATACACATGTATTACAGCAATTACCATCTTTTCAGCTGTCAAAATCATGTCAACATTCGCGGGATTTAAAACGAAAGTAGAATGGTAGATGAATACCGATCCCGATCAGAATTAAAACGAAGAAAAACAGAAATAAAAAAAATCGAGGCGGGGGTATAAAATCGGGGCGGGGGGGGGGATGAGAATCTAGGAATATTTTTATTATGGCTTAACTTAAGGAAAAAGTAGGTCACTGTGACCTACTTTTTGAATTTTGCAGGCATTTGTTTTCCAATTGTTTAAAAGGCATATTTTAATTACCTTCAGACCTACGATCATCAAACTTGGTCAGTAGTCGCATCTTTGGACTTTGAAAAATGTCGACCAAAATATAGGTCACAGTTGCCTACTTTTGACATTTTATGGCTTTATTTAAGTATTTTAGGTATTTATTGGCTTAGAATCATCAAATTTTGTAAGTCAATGCATCTTGAGTTTTTGGAGAGTGACAACCAAAAAGTAGGTCACAGTGACCTACTTTTGACATTTTATGGCTTTATTTAAGTATCTCCAGTCCTTATTGCCTTAGAATCATCAAACTTTGTCAGTTGATGCTTCTTGGGTTTTCAGAAAGTGACGACCAAAAAGTAGGTCATGGTGACCTACTTTTGCGGTTTTGTGGCTATATTTAAGTATCTCAGGCACTTGTTGGCTTAAAATAATCAAACTTTGTCAGAAGTCACGTGACGCAGGACAAGGTAGACTTGTTGTACCGAGCTCCTGAGTCTTCTGACAATTTTCACATATCTACTGAGTTTGGATTATTCATTTTCATTGGATATGTGTCAGGAATCCTTCCTGATTATGTACATACGTTTATTTTTTCTGGATGTTTAATTTTGGACTTTTGATGGACTTTTGATTTGATTGTTTACAATCTGTGAACTCGGGTGAATACCTACTCACCAGCACTACCTGTATTATATGTTAGGTACCTGTACGACTACGAGTACCGTCATGGCTGAGCAGCTCTCAGAACCAACGATTAAACCGTTATATCTAAAGGATTCAGATATTCAATGCAAAGACAAAGATCAGATCACAGACTTTGATCTTATGGAAAGTGTTATGGCCAAAGTGGACAATTCCCTACATTGCTTACAGCTTGATAGAAACCTGTGGCGTTTTTATCTTAAAGACAAAGAAAGCAGGGACAAGCTTCTTTCAGAGGGGTGCGAGATCAACAACATATCCCTGTCCTTTTTCGAAACAAACCCGTATTCCTCCGGAAACCATAACCCGAATGAAAAAACTTTGAAAATCAGAATATGTGGGTTACTGCTTTCGGTATCTGACACCTCTGTGATGGAGCTTATAGAAAAACTAAAATTAGATCTAAAAAGCAAGATTCTTTATGAAAAAATCCGACACCCAGTCACAAAGAGAATGACGAGTGTATTGAATGGGAACCGCTTCGTTTACGTAGCACCCCTCCCTCCGGGAACATCTCTTGCTAGAGTACATTACTGTGCAGGGCTAAGATGCCTCATCTTTCACTATGGGCAACCTAAACATAAAAGGAAACTTGTGTGCACCAACTGCTGGGACACGGATCACACCAGGGGCAACTGTAAAAACGAACCTAAATGCAAGGTGTGTTTGGAGCCAGATCATTCACCTGGAGAAGCTAAGTGCAGATTCTACGAGCCTCAGCAAAATGTGATCGCATTCAATGGAGAAGATAATGTGCTATCAAATTTCTTCCCCTGCGAAATCAACCTCTACGGGTTTCGTCACAAATCGGCAGAGCATGCCTACCAATATGCTAAGACAACGTGGTGTGGCGACCTCGATGCAGCCAAAAACATCTTAGAAGCGGATGATGCTCTTTCTGCCAAACGACTCGGTGACAAGGTCAGGATCAACGATCAGTGGTCTTCTACAAGTGAAGCCGTCATGGCGGAAGTGATCAATAACAAGTGCGCTCAAGTTCAGCACTTCCGAGAAAAATTACGATCGGTCAAAAGAAATGTGATTCTACATACAATAACACCTGGGGGACCGGGCTCAACAAGACAGGAACAGAAAATACCAAGCAGCAAGCGTGGCCGGGTAAAAACCTCTTGGGGCAAATACTCAGCAAACTCGCAAAAAAAATCCGTAAGCGCAAAAAAAGCGATCAATGGAGCAGTCCTAATCAGAAGCAAAACTCAAAACAGAGCAGCAAACAGCGCGACATATCAGTGATGATCAGTGAAATGCGCGCCCGTCAGCAGGAATCCGATTCTGTATCCCCAAGTGATCTCTCATCGGAGACGGACAAAGATAACGAGGAAACATAATGCTCCAATAGACTGCTCCTTTTGAATTCAAACTCATGATTATGATATTAAAATATTGAGTCCCCCTGCTTATTTAATTTTACAGGGAGGGGGGTTCAAAATATTATGGCCATAAAATATCGAGTCCCCCTGTCCATTTTAATTTTAGAGGGAGGGGGTTCAAAATATTATGGCCATAAGATATTGAACCCCCCTGCCCCTTTGATTTAACAGGGAGGGGGGTTCAAAATATTATGGCCATAAAATATTGAACCCCCCTGTCCTTTTTAAATTTAGAGGGTGGGGGGTTCAAAATATTATGGCCATAAAATATTGAACCCCCCTGCCATTTTGATTTAAAAGGGAGGGGGATTCGGGTCCCCTTCCCATTTAAATTTACAGGGAGGGGGGTTCAAAATATTATGGCCATAAAATATCGAGTCCCCCTGTCCATTTAATTTATGAGGGAGGGGGTTCAAAATATTATGGCAATAAAAAATTGAGTCCCCCTGTCCTTTTAATTGATGAGGGAGGGGGTTCAAAATATTATGGCCATAAAATATTGAACCCCCCTGTCCTTTTTAATTTTAGAGGGAGGGGGGTTCAAAATATTATGGCCATAGAATATCGAGTCCCCTTGCCCTTTTGATTTAAGAGGGAGGGGGGTTCAAAATATTATGGCCAAAAAATATTGAACCCCCCTGCCCTTTTGATTTAAGAGGGAGGGGGGTTCAAAATATTATGGCCATAAAATATCGAATCCCCTGCCCTTTTGATTTATGAGGGAGGTGGTTCAAAATATTATGGCCATAAAAAATTGAGTCCCCCTGCCCTTTTAATTGATGAGGGAGGGGTTCAAAATATTATGGCCATAAAATATTGAACCCCCCTGTCCTTTTTAATTTTAGATGGAAGGGGGTTCAAAATATTATGGCCATAAAATATCGAACCCCCCTGCCCTTTTGATTTAAGAGGGAGGGGGGTTCAAAATATTATGGCCATAAAATATTGAGTCCCCCTGCCCTTTTGATTTAAGAGGGAGGGGGGTTCAATATATTATGGCCATAAAATATTGACCCCCCCTGCCCTTTTGATTTAAGAGGGAGGGGGGTTCAAAATATTATGGCCATAAAATATCAAATCCCCTGCCCTTTTGATTTATGAGGGAGGGGGTTCAAAATATTATGGCCATAAAAAATTGAGTCCCCCTGCCCTTTTAATTGATGAGGGAGCGGGTTCAAAATATTATGGCCATAAAATATGGAGTCCCCCTGCCCTTTTAATTCAAGAGGAAGAGGGGTTCAAAATATTATGGCCATAAAATATTGAGTCCCCCTGTCCTTTTTAATTTTAGAGGGAGGGGGGTTCAAAATATTATGGCCATAAAATATTGAACCCCCCTACCCTTTTGATTTAAGAGGGAGGGGGGTTCAAAATATTATGGCCATAAAATATTGAGTCCCCCTGCCCTTTTGATTTATGAGGGAGGGGGTTCAAAATATTATGGCCATAAAAAATTGAGTCCCCCTGCCCTTTTGATTTAAGAGGGAGGGGGGTTCAAAATATTATGGCCATGAAATATCGAGTCCCCCTGTCCTTTTGATTTAAGAAGGAGGGGGTTCAATATATTATGGCCATAAAATGTCGAGTCCCCCTACCCTTTTAATTTATGAGGGAAGGGGGTTCAAAATATTTTGGCCATAAAATATTGAACCCCCCTGTCCTTTTAATTTATGAGGGAGGGGGGTTCAAAATAATATAGAGTATGATAATTTTACATCATAATGATTGCTTCATATTGGATTTCTGTTACATTTTTGAGTGGTGGGATTTTAAATATCATGTCTGTAAAAAAAATATTGACCATGCCTCTTACATTTTTTTTTTTCATTTGTGCAAAATATCATTGCTGTAAAATATTGACCAACCCTCTTACATTTAATTTTTTCAATTGAGGTAGGTGGTTCAAGATTGATGTACCTCAGTGAATTAAAAGAGTGGTTCAAAATAATATTGCTGGTAAATATTGCACCACAATTAGAATTCCAGGGGTTTTCATTTCTGTTTAATGTTGCTCTCTCCCTTCATAAAACACCAAATATTCCAGTTACATGTACACTCTTTGGGTAAACTTTTGAATCTCACAATATTTCAATAGTCTGATAAATAGTGGATATGTGTGGCTGATAACTGTTCAGCTTTTTGTTTCTTTCAATTTAACCATTCTTAAACATAACATGAATAAGAGAACACAAAGTCTGTTTCATTATAATAAATCAATTTATAGCATCTCATTTAGATAAGTCATAACAAAAACTGGTAACATTTAAGAAATAAATAGAAACACTTAAATAGAAATACAAACATTAAAAAATAATCTTTTCTCTTATTCATTCTGCTTAAGCACAAGTTAGTCAGTGTTCTAAGCACAATAAATTCAAGACTCTAATCTTTTCTTTAAATTCATTCTCCTGAAGCTCAATTTGGAATGTTCTAAGCACAATAGATACAGGACCCCAATCTGTTCTTGAAAGTCATTCTGCTCAAGCCCAAGTTGGAATGTTCTAAGCACAATAGATACACAATCTTTTCTTTAAAGTCATTCTGCTAAAGCTCAAGTTGGAATGTTCTAAGCACAATAGATACATGTTTCCACACTGTCTTTCTCCTTGATGCCAAGGCAGGCATGGTAGCACCATCTCAAGCAGGAACTACACTGAATCTGTTTCCTGTAGCTAGCTGCGCAGAAGGGAAGGTCGCACGCAAGGCTCCTTTTGTCTGCTTTCCCATTAGTGAGCAGCTCCCCACGCACATAAGCTCTGTAGGCCTTGATGTGACACAGCCGCATGACTTGGGGGGAGATGTGTGATAAAATGGCTGCTGAATTCTACAAATTATTAAAAATAAAATGTATCAGACACCTTGCTGAGTAATGTAGGCCTCCTAATACTATTTGCTTAAGTAACTAATTTAAAAAAAAAAAAAAATATTCGCTTATTGTCATTACTTTACATTCTTTTGACATTATTATATACATGTACATTTTATTATTTTTGTTACCTGCAGTAGAAAGATAAATGACAAATCTCTTGATTTCTTACCATTAGCACAAAAACTCCACAGGAATGTCCATCTTTCTGAACTGAGGACTTAATGGGGCTAAGGGTCCAGGATAAGGGAGTTGATGGCTCTGCTTGAAATCGGGTTTCCATAAAGCATCTTTAAAAAAAAAGAAGAAATCTTTTAAAATTTTAAAATATAATAGTGAGATGGAATACATGAATAATTTAAATATGTAACCTCTGATTTTTCATTCATTGAGAGAGAAAGAATTTGCGAAATGTATATAAAAAGTATTTACCTCCAGTGTCTGGCAAATTGTTTTTCTCTTTGTCTGTTGGGCAGAGAATCCAAAATGAGCAGAGTTTCCAATTTTGGGTAGCCAACCATTAGAAACCAGTGGTCATGATGGCATACAGGCAGCAAAATGATGTCATACGAGTGAAGTGGAACCTATTTGAAATAAAAAATGGGTGTAATTAATTAAGGCTTCTTCAGAAAGTATTTACAAAGTAGCTGTCAGAGTTTAAGATGCACGGAAGGGCTAGATATTAATCATTTAAATAATTTCATGCATTTTAATTTTTAAGTTTAAGACTAAAAATATTGCACTTTTTTTTTTAATAACTCGATGATGTCAAATATTTAAACCCTTCTTTGGGTTTAACTTTCATTTTTACTGCAGTCAGAAGTGCAACAATTACTTGTAACAAAGATCTTATTTTTTCACTAAAATATAAATTGCAACTATTTGATGTAAATTATTTAAACTACACCTTACTAGTACTGCTTTCCAAGCTGAGAATAGATTATTGCATTTTATAATTAATTTTTACACCAATGATAAATATTTTTAAAACACATCAGTGGTCAGGAATGCCCAACACAATAATTTCAATAATTTAAAATGAGATAGATTCAAAATTTAGTATTTATACCCCCGCTCCGAAGGAGAAGGGGGTATACTGTTTTACCCTTGGGTGTCTGTCTGTCTGTCCGTCTGTCTGTCTGTCCGTCCGTAACAAATTTTCGTCGCAGTTTTCTCAGCAACTACTCATCGTAGAAGCTTGAAATTTTAACACAATCTTCTCTGAGGCATGCCATATGTTGGGATACATTTTTGTTTAAATCTGATGTCAACTTCCTGTTTGTCTGTGCGTCTGTCCATTTCATACATAACAAATTTTGGTCGCAGTTTTCTCAGCAACTACTCATCGCAGAAGCTTGAAATTTTAATACAATTTTCCCTGAGTCATGCCATACGTTGGGATAAATTTTTGTTCAAATCTGATGTCAACTTCCTGTTTGTCTGTGCATCTGTTTGTTTCATACATAACAAATTTTCGTTGCAGTTTTCTCAGCAACTACTCATCACAGATGCTTGAAATTTAATACAATTTTCTCTGAGTCATGCCATATGTTGGGATACATTTTTGTTCAAATAGGATGTCAACTTCCTGTTTGTCTGTCTGTCTGTTCGTTTCATACACAACAAATTTTCGTGGCAATTTTCTCAACAACTTCTCATCGCAGAAGCTTGAAATTTTAATACAATCTTCTCTGAGTCATGCCATACGTTGGGATACATTTTTGTTCAAATCAAACAACTTCCTGTTTGTCTGTGTGTCTGTCCATTTCATACATAACAAATTTTCGTCTCAGTTTTCTCAGCAACTACTCATCACAGATGCTTGAAATTTTAGTACACTCTTTGTTGAGACATGTTATATAGTGGGATTCATTTAGATGTTAATCTGATGTCAACTTCATATTTCTCTGTGCATTTGCCTGTAATTGAGCTTCTATATATATTAACATGGTAGTGTTTATTCACATCAGAGCGGGGGTATTACTAGTGAGCATTGGCTCACAGATTTCTTGTTTTATTTAAATAAGAAAAATTGTATGTCATAAAAGTTTCATGGTTTTATCTTAAAACTCAGAATTGGAAAAAATAATGTTACATGTATTAAAAAACATCAATCAAAAACCTTTTTTTTAAAATTAATTTTTTAAAAATATATATACAAGAGAAGAAACTAATTAATAAAAGTTAAGAATTTATAATTTCTATTGCTGTTCAATTACAATTTCGGAGCATAAAAATTACATTTCTTTAGATTGGAAGTTTTAGAAAATCTTTAAGGACTTATAGCTTTTGTTATTTTCTTTTTTTTTCAGAAAAAGTTGCATTAATTATAATTTAAAAACTCTGAAACTTTTTTATTTAATGGTCATATTGCCACTACAAAAATTTTAACTGGAATACATGTACTATATGATGATATAGAATTAGTGAAAAATATGTTATGGGTAGTTGAAAAGAACTTTATTCGGTAATAACCAATATTTGCCCCCCAAATCAAACTTTGATGGAGGTATATTTAATTAAGTTCTTAAACAGTGGAGTATATGCTGACTTCAAAGCACTGAATATTTTCATAAGTAATGACGTCATATGTATGTAATGACGTCACAAACATGACGTAAATTTCAGTTTTTAATGAATTCTACAGAAAAATGTACATATTTCGTCGATATTTTGAGTAAAAGTCACCGAGCGCATGTGTGTTCAGGATCAATATTTTAATATAATGTGTAGAATGATAATATCAATGAAATATGTATATATTAATCCTGAACAAACATGTGCTCTATAAATGTAAAAGCTAAAATTGTTGAAATTTTGTCCATTTTGTCCTCTTTCTGAAAAAATTTCTAAAATTGGACTAGTTTGTGACGTCATAAAAACAAAAATTGTGAATAAACTGCTTTGAAACTATAATATGTTCTGTTAATTTATATTTCTCATACAATTTATTGAATTCAGCACATTTCATGAAGTTTTCAAAATGTAACATTTGTGGGGGCAAGTATATGCAATATACCGCATATAGTTCTTTCCAAAAAAAAAAAAAAAAATTTAATAGTCAATATTTTTTTAATTCACCCACATACAATAAATTGCTAAAACAAAGATAATAGAATTCCTATTTCTAAATACATACCTGTGTGTTGACTGGCCATTCTCGTCTGTCAGGTGGACTGCCGAGGAAGTTCACCAGCTCTGTATACTCGGAGACCTCCATCTCTTCTTGAGGATGACGTTGTAATGATTATTATTGCTTTAATTAACTCTATTTAAACACCTGAATGTTGTATGTATTGTTAACCACCCCTCAATCTGGGCTACCCTATCAGTGCACTCTCAAAACACTGTATTGCATAATATAGAAACCACAAAGGGGAAGCAACAAGACAGTGGGGATTGTTGACCTCCTATGTTGACCTCCTATGACACCTCCCTGTGTACACACAATACACAGGTGCTATACCCCTGTCACCTCAATGGAGAGATACCTTTCTTATTCAATAGCATTGTTCCTTAAAATTTCCTTTATCAAATTGTTAATTACATGTATTAGATAGATGTAATGGACTTCTACAAGCTGCGTGCACGTGAAATGAGTAAAATCAAAAATACACTTGAATAAGCGTATTTCTTAATACTTTTGGATTAAATACTTTGATATTTAGTATATTAAAATCTATAGATTGTGAAGACAAGATTATATCGTCATTACGCACGTGCATTCACATGCGCACGCGTGCAATGCTAAAATTTGAATGAAATTGGTACACTTCTGGGTAAACATTGTTAATTAAAGTATCAAATGCAACGAGTTTGTCTTATTTAATGAAGCTTATAGGGAATATGGCACCAAAAGGGAGTTGGGGAGCGTTTGGGGAACATCTGTAATGGTCCCCGTTACAATTAGCACTAGTTCTTTATTACTTTTGAGTGAGGGTCAAGGTCAAAGGTCAAGGTCATTTTAACAAAAACCATATATAAGCAATTTTAATACTTTCCCAATGACCTTGACCTTTGACCTTGACCTTATCTTCAAGGTCAAAGGTAGAAAGATCTCATGCATTGTCCCCATGTCTTTACAACTTGTCGTTAAAAAGTTTTTAGTTCTTCATAAACATCAGAAACTGTAAGGAGCAATAACTACTAAGAATGGTTGATGAATCCTTTCGCAATGAATAGATTCAAGAGTCTTCTAAATTAGTCGTAGACTTTGTTGAAGGTTTCAAACGTCTGCAGTTTACGGCTTCGGAGGAGTAGCGATAACAAGGGTTTACACTGAAAGGGGCATTAACTTTTAGAGGGGTCAATCTTAGGGGAGAAGCATGAAATCTCTGAAATGGTTTTAAGAGTACATATTAAAGATGCAAAGGTGTTTAAAATTTGTTGAAGAACGAAGGAGCTACAAAAAAGGCTTAATTTTTTCATTTTTTTAATGACCTTGACCTTTGATTTGACCTACTTTTCAAGGTCAAAGGTCATAAGATCTATGAGTTGGTCCCATATCTTTACCCTTGTCGTTTAAAATTTTAAAAAAATTTTTGTAAAAAACT